>NC_134516.1:14413519-14713519 GCF_027942865.1 Odontesthes bonariensis | reverse complement strand
TGGCCCCTGCCCTCCCCAGCTTTCTTAAAACATGCTCCGTTACTTTTTTTTTCAGTGTAGGGATAGTCGTCTCCGTGATGTATTTACGACTTGGGACCTTATACTTAGGTACTGCGTGATCCATAAAAAGCCGGAATCCCACGCTTTCAACGAAGGCAAGGGGCAAGTTACTGAGAACAGTCATTTCGGTTATTTTTTCGGACATCTGTCTTGCTGCTTCACTCTTCTCGTCCCACTGCTCCTTCCTACGAAGTATACTGACCAGGGTTTGTTGCTGCGGTCCATCCCGCTTTCTCTTGCTGCTAGCAGTTGCCTCAGCCTCAAACTCTTTGTGTTCGTTCACATGTTTCGTCTTCAAATGTTTTATCAGGTTCGAGGTATTGAAACTGCCCGTTTTAACTCCACCTCTCGAAACTTTCTGGTCGCAAATCTTGCATGTAGCCAATGCACTCGCCGGCGTTTCTATAATGAAATACTTCCACACCGCCGACATTTTTCTTCTCCTGGTTTGTTTTTCCCTTCGCATGAAAAAGCTGCCCCGGCATTGGTTAAGAGCGGCTATTGGCCCGCTCTCATTGGTCTGGAGCAGGCCATAGCAACACAGTGTAGCGAGTGGCGGGAGAGAGAGGGCTGCGTTCAAGTGTCATAAAAGTATCGGAAATAGTATCGGCGCCCTATTTGTTGGTAGCCTGGCGACGCCATCCTACGTACTTCCGCCCAAAGATTTTGGCTCCGCACATAGTCTGGCCAAATCCCCCTACCTCGGTTCGCTCAGTGTTTTGCCAATCAGCAAACAGTTGCGAGTGGTGACGCAGAACTCACGCGCGGAGTCCATTGTAGTCCATATAATTGTAGTTCAACCGCAGCGGAAATAAACATGGCGACGGAAGAACGCTAGAAGCTATCCATGAAGTTGTCTCAACTCTGGAGAGCATTATACAATTAAAACGAGAGCAAGAGGAATGCCTTGTCAATTTTGTTAGTGGCAAGGATGTCGTAGCTCTCCTTCCAACTGGCTTTGGGAAAAGTTTGATTTATCAAATGGTACCGGTATAATGAAAGCGGATGTGGGAAGCGTGATTCGCGAGCTAGAGCCTCGCGAGAGTAAGCATGAACCTCGGCGCATAACCTACGTCCTTTCTAAACATTACTGATTGGTTAAGGGAACTCCAATGAATTTAAGTTTCTGAGTAAGGTCCCACCCTCCATGGAAACAGATTCCTATTGGGTTTTTCCAGACTGTTTGACGGAGTCAACAGTCGGCTTTCGCCCAGGCTAATTTGTTGGTACTCACCGATACCACCATTTTAATGCTGATCAGGGTCCCGCTCGATACTGGTATCGGTATCGGTGCAACACTAATAAAAACCCTTCTCTCCTGTAGATAAGTGGATTTAGAAGTTTTGTTTGATAGGAACGGGCAATTTTTACACACTACACGTCCTTATTCTGCTGATTTTATTCATTTGTCGTATCTTCTGTGGTCAGATATCCCGATAGTCCAGATAACATGACCACATTCATTTATCGTAAGATTTAGAGGTCCCCTATCATATATGCATGTAAGTCGTGTCTCCCCTCCTTTCTCCGGGACTCATAAGTCTAAGCAATGGCCAATATGAACCTATTTGACAGTGGCAGACTGTTGCCCTGCAGGAAGATGTAGAAAACCTTTTTACAATATTTAATTCCAGACTCGCATTATATGATCATGCTGAGATGGACTTTGTCCTCCTTTTACAGGTACATCCAGCCTTAAATAACATTTCCCTGCCCATTCCTCCCTTTAGGATCGATATGAGGACAAAATCCTTTCTACTGATAGTGGCCGCTCTTTATCGGTAAATGTTCTCGTTGCCCTGAGCAGGGCATTATGAAAGTCCTCAGTGGCCTATTCCGTAATACCCGACTTTATCTCCGTGTCCTCTTTGTAGATCAGCTATTATTCACGATGGGTCTTCTGCCCAGTAGCTTCAGCCTAAGTCAATTAATGGAAAACTCCACTGGAGAGTTCTTGTTTTAAAACGTGCTCATAAAGCTATGAAGGTTATTTCACATTTGCTTTGCCTTTCACTTGGCTGCACATTCAAACATAATACATCATATGCATAATTTATTAAAAGCTTTATGAATACTCATGGGTTCCCAAGTAAGCGACACCACAGTCCACACACACACACATGTACACACCAACACACGACAAACCATCATACCTAGCCTCATTTCACACTTAACCCCTAACCTGAACCAGGACTTTTTGCCTCATTTGGATTTTTCTTTTGTCCCAATAAGGACGATGGTCACAACAATGTCAGTGATTATACCAGGAAGGTCCCCGTAAAGTAATGAATAAGAACACACACACACACACACACACACACACACACACACACACACACAGAGAGAGTTGGATCCTATTACAATTTTCTGCCAATTTGATGATGGTGCATTGGGTGTGACATGCCTCCGGTTATGACTGATGGCATAAAAAATTGGAAAAGGCCAGGTTGTAGCCTTTTGCACCGAGAGCAGAAGAAGCACTCCTGCACAGAGAAGTACAGTAATGGAATTTGTAATGCTTTTTCAGGGTCAGTCTTCCTTAAAGGATAAGACCGTTTTTTTTACATTGGGCCCTTGATTTCACATTATAACATGATGTTCTACTCACCCCTGCTTGTTGTTGGTCATTTGGAGCTGTTCCGAAGATATTCGCGAGGCGTCTGGCTGCTCTCTTGAGATATTCGGCCATGAAACGGTTTCCTATGGGCAAGTTTATACAGGCACAAACTATGCTGTTTATAATTTATTAATTACTGTACACTAGCACTGATAACGTGGAGGTGCGTCGCTTACTTAAAAAAATCCGGGTTACTGTAATTTTGAATTTTTGTCGTAAAGTGGGTGTTACTGACGTCCTCGTCGTGCTACCACCACAGAAAGCCCACAGACCTGCTGCCAATTTATTCATTCGGCTAAAATTCAAAATTAGTAACCCGGATTTTTTTAAGTAAGCGATGCACCTCCACGTTATCAGTGCTAGTGCACAGTAATTAATAAATTATAAACAGCATAGTTTGTGCCTGTATAAACTTGCCCATAGGAAACCGTTTCATGGCCGAATATCTCAAGAGAGCAGCCAGACGCCTCGCGAATATCTTCGGAACAGCTCCAAATTACCAACAACAAGCAGGGGTGAGTAGAACATCATGTTATAATGTGAAATCAAGGGCCCAATGTCAAAAAACCGGTCTTATCCTTTAATGCCAACCAAGGTCCTTAGATTTAGGATAATAAAACAATGCAAAGAAGATTCGGAGATTAAATCATCATCACCTCTGACTCGAGTGTTTGCTCGGCACACAGTCCAGCATTTCAGGATTTTCATCTCGGAAAAATCAAACTCAAACAGATGACAGTGCTCTCTGAGCGAACCCTCACAGACTCTTTGCATTAACGCTTTTATTACACTTCCTGTTGGGGCTGAAAAAGCAGAGGAAACTGGGCTCACAGTGTGAGTCGGATTTTATGGCTCAGACTGGCAAAACAAAAGAAAAATCCATCTCCACACGCTGGCTTGATCCTTCATATGCTCTGTTTTTTCTCCCACACATGGCGAGGACTGTCACTGATCAGAGTTATGATGCCATGTAGTTATATTACTTTAAGGTCGGTATGAAGCTGTTTGCACTTAAAGTTGGAAAAAAAAAGCGAAACCTTATACAGATTTTGTTGTTACAACTCGTCCTGAAGTTCATGTTGTCTTCCAGCACCTCATAAAGTCTTAAGTGAGTGTTTAACAGCTTTCTCACACTTCACACTGACAGCTGTTTAAGAGACAATCGGGCTTCCAAATTCCAGCAATTGGATTGTTCCACCGAGCAGCAGCAAACTGGCTTACTGCCACCGCAATGTTGCTGCGAATGCAGTCAACAAGATTATGAGTCAAAGTTAGATTAGAGGGGGAAAAAGTGAAAGGCTAAAGGAAAAACACTAGGAGACACATGTAGATGATGAGAAATTCAGAGAAAAACTGGGCGAAAGACAGGAAGTGAATAATAGAAGCAGCGTCGTCGCTCTACAAAGAAGTATTTTCCTCTCATGTTTAACTGTATATTGTTTCTCTGCGAATGCCCCAAGAGAACAGCAGGAGCATTTTATAAACTTGTGAACTAGTCACTGCTTCCATGGATTGTATGAAGAGGCTGGTTTCCCAACCTTGTGGCCATCAACTGCAGTAGCTGCTGATTTAGGTCGGCCACAGAGAAGGAACTAATCACTGAAATCTGCCTGACATTTTTTTGGCTTTAGGAATGCTAATAAAGCGGCTGCACTAGAAAACTAATTTATTTTTTAAAAGAGGTCAAATACTTCGTAATGCACCAATTACTGATCAAAGATTAACAAGAATACACGTCAACGCCGTGTGTGAGACTGGCAAAACATGGCTCAGTGAAGGGGAAAGTTAGGTGTTACTTTCCATTTCTAACAGGTTTGGATGATCAGTGTTGTAGACAAATCATGTGGGAACAAAGTAGGACATTTTAAATCCCTATTTGCATTCATTGTAACTCCCAAGTTGATTCTTAATGACGTTTGAATTCCCACTTACATGATAATTTCTGTAAAGTCTGAACTTTACATGGTTTACAGACAAATAACAGCATAGAATATCGTCAATGGAAAGGAGAGCTCCCTGTTAACCCATTTAGGCCTAAGACGCCTGGAAAAGAATGCCTGTAAAACCTATGGGCGATTTCGGAAAGACCTCCTAAAACCTGAAGTTTTTCTGGAAATTCAGCAATTACTAAATGATTGATTTCTCAGCCTCTGTAGCAGATAGAAACAAAATTCAAAAAGTATTTGAGAGCTTACACCTGTGGCTGTCTTTGGAAATTTAGTTTATTTACATACACTTTCACGAAAATAGAAAATGAAAAAGTAAAGTGCAGGAACAGCACTATTTTCAATAAAAAAAAAACAGCAATGAAATAAAATAAAAAGTCAAGTGCAGGAACAGCGCTATCTTCAATTAGAAAACAGTAATAAAATAAAAGAAAATTTTATTTTATATTTAAATTATTTATTTATATATTTATTTTATCGCCAGTAATCTCTTCGTACTGGCAGCACAAGGAGCCCATACACATTCCAATAAACATTTTCATCTACGGCACAGTTACCTGTGACCACCTTGCCATCTTTACTCGAGCTGGAGTCTGAAGTACCTGGTCACTATCTATTTATCTCGGAAACGAGATGCGCCCAAAGCTCCTCAGTAAAAATATGATTAAATGCCTGCAACGGTGTGGCATCTGCAGGTAAACCGCCTTTCACCCCTGCGGTTGAAATCTCTCCGTCGATTACGGTGGTAATTGTCAGTCTTCCACTCACATTCAAACCCTTCAAAATCATCCTCGCCGTTATCGTCATCTTCAAACATATGTGCTAGCCATAAATCTCCATCAATTGGGTCAGCACGTTCATGAGCATCATCAAAGCCAAGAAACTCCTCACAATCGCTCCCGTCTGAAATGTCTTCCCACTGAAAGTCCTCCATGCTTGTTCGATATAACTTAACTTCAAAACAATGACACGAGGAACATGACGACACTCTCACGTGTCTATTATAATTCCTTTAATTGGCGCAGAGGTCAATAAGTGGTGCAAAATAACCTTATACATGAAAAAAGACGTGTACGCTTTCCCGGCCTTAAAGGTAGAATAACGCAACAGCGCCCCCGGCTTTAAAGGTAGAAATGCGGCAATGCTTTCCCGGCCTCAATGGGTTAACAGGAAGAAACCCTCTGCAGAACCAGCCTGAGGAAGGGCAGCCATCTGCCTCGACCCGGTTAAGTGATGAAAGAACAGGACGAGGCATCACCAAGCAATAAAACACAAGGCCAAAGATACCTGCTTTGGGAGAGGGGGAAAAAAAACACATAGTTAATGACAAGAAAAATGGCATATAATCTACATGTGAGGAGGGGTGCATCATGGGAGGTCCCCCAGCAGCGATGACCTACAGCAACATAAATAAAGGGAATGGCAAAGGGTCACATGAGCCAACCCAGAGGGTTTCTGCTTTCTGAACCCAAACTGGCAGCTGGTTCCACAGTAAAAGGCCTGTTAACCGAAGACTCTGCCTCCCGGTCTTCTTTTAAAAAACTCGTGGTACCATAAGTGAACCTACCGCGTAAGAGCGAAGTATTCTGTTTGGAAAATACTGAATGACGAGAACTTGA
Source organism: Odontesthes bonariensis (assembly GCF_027942865.1). NCBI lineage: Eukaryota > Metazoa > Chordata > Actinopteri > Atheriniformes > Atherinopsidae > Odontesthes > Odontesthes bonariensis. Next base: position 14,707,277 of record NC_134516.1, on the reverse strand, counting down.
AGGTATGATGGAGCTTTGTCATTAGGAGCTTTATTTGTGAGGAGAATAATCTTTAATTCTATTCTTGATTTAGTAGGGAGGCAATGAAGAGAAGCTCTGATGGAGAAATAGGATATCTCCTCCTAATTCCCCAAAGATCCCCTTCTGCAGCATTTTGTTTCAGCTTTTTAAAGTGCTTTTGGGACCAGCCAATTCATTCAGAATCGCTGTGGTTCAATCTCGAAGTACTAAATGCATCGACTACTTTTTCCTCATCAGTCTTAGACAGGATGTTCCTAATTTTATCAATATTTTAATGGGAAGGTGAAAGAAGGCTATGTGAGTTAGAGGACAGGTTCTGGCTAAAAATAACTCCCAAGGTTCCTCGGGTTCGGACTGGAAGCCAAGGTGATGCTAGACGGTGTCTTCCTGTGGCTCTTGGGGGCCCAAGGACAACAACTTCCGTTTTGTCTGAATGTAGAAACAGAAAATTATGAGTCACACGGACTTTATGAACAGTCAGGCTCTCCATGACCAACTGGTGTCTTGAATCTGTTGGATGAATATGATAGAAACTACTACTTTTAGCTTTTACCAGCCAATTGCAATAGGGGGCGCGGCGCATCCATGGAACCTCCTGATTCCATGGATGTTAACAATAAATACGACGACTATTGAGGAGTTTATTATTATTATTAAGATCAAAGCTAAAAAAAATCAGCAGCGGTATTGTTGCGGACGCCCATTTTGCCCAGTACTGCCCAGTACTGCCCCTACTGGTCACCAGTGTATTGCACCTTTTTGAACACGTATCATTTTTTGCAGATGACGTACACAACCACCTCAAAGAATGAAGGAAATGACAGCAAGCTTGTTTTGTAGATGTAGATTTAGGTCATGAGGAACCGTAGACTGTATTTTACAAGTTATTATGTTGTCTCAGGTTCATGCCAACAGAAAGCAGTTTTCCCATAACTGCAGGAATATACGATGCAGATAAAATGGCATCACAAAAACAATGAATAATGACTACAGTCCACATTTTCCATTGAATTGGTATCTCTGCGTGAAAACAAACTGGCTGGATATCAGCATAGGAATAGTAATTTGGTTCTGGTTCAGCATTCAACATCTGCCTCTCCTAAACGCAGAACATTTCTCTGTGTTCTGTAAACATCCTGTGTGACGATGCGACCGGGAGTGAGCGACGGTGCTATCTGCATTTAGGATCAAATTGTGTGAGCTTTCTGTCGAACGTGTGAACGTGACATTTTGTGACCTCTATGCAAAGGCGATGAAAAGACCTGCACAGTCTTTCTGAACTGCTCTGCTTGCGAATTTACTGGCGTTGACGGTAAAAGCCACAGTTTTTTTTAACGTCGATCTTAATCTTTGAAGGAAAATTATAGTTCTGCGATAATGAACTATGCTGCAAAAATGACACCACTTCAAAGCTATGGACACCAGGGGCGATTTTAGGATCTGGTCTTTAGGGGTGCCCAGCTCCCAGTGCTCACAGAGGCACATTATTACTCACTAATTGAGGCGAACTAGTACATTTATAAATTTTGGAGACGTATTAGTTTTGCTTTGAGTAGTGTTTTCCCCTACAACATTCAGTTTTGACCTCTTCATTTCAAAAGACTGTGGCTTGACAGGGATAACAGAGAGCCTGAGACAAATATTGAAAATAACTCTACATTTATTTTGGGAGTAAAGAGTTAAAACAAAAACAAATGCTAGAAAATAAATAAAATGGTCACTAAAATAATGCATCCTTGAGCAAAGAAAAATGTGTTGTTGCATAATGTAATATTTTAAAAATGTGCTGAGCCAGGGGGTGCCGAGCAAACTCATGGTGGTGCCTTGGCAGCACTAAAAATACCCTAGCCTCGCCCCTGATGGACACTATTATTACTTTGAAGGGATTCATTTGAACACAGTGTAGATTTTGTCCACAAGGTTGTTCTAATATCATTGCAGCATGTTGTGAATGAAACTGTCTGAACTGTACTGCACTGCTGGGATATGAAAATAGATCCCACTGCAGAACAGACCAAACTGTTTGGATCTACCAGCCGTCTGACGCTACGTATTCAGATATCTTTTCTTTCCCGTCCCTATCAGATCTGCATCACAGCTGAACATTTGCATATCCATGCAAATGTTCCTTTTATTTAGGAAGCCCAGATCCTAATGCATGAAAGTATATGAAAGCATGTCGTTATCCACTATAACGACTGAGTGTGTGGCTTGTTTATACAGGAGAAACAATAATTGATGTTTAACATGGAAGATAAATGAAGCGACAGATTCACTATGGAATTCAAACTTCATCTCAGTAAATGTCCTAGGAACGACTTTTGGGAATTTTCAAACCAGAGTTTACTGAAACCTCATCAAACAATTTTTAAGTAGGCGTGCTGGAAAAGGTAAGCTGGATAATATGTAAAAATCTGAACTCTTAAGCTGAAAAATATGTATTTTTAAGACGCGTCAGACTGTCATGTCGCTCCTGTAAACAGGTCTCACCTTTCATACGTTGCTGCTGCTGCTGTAAAGAGAGTTATGCTTGATTATTAATGTCGGGTAGGATGTGGCCATCTTTGTGCACCTATCATGATTGATGTTAGCCCTGGGTTGTACATTTTTTAAGCTAATTTAATGCATAATCTCTCTTTTCACAGGCCAGAGTTTACATCAACTCTATCGGGCTTCGTCAAGAGTCTCACCCCACGGACCTGATTGCCCTCCGCTTCATCTCCGTCAACTCCATCATTGACCCTTGGGTCTTCATCCTTCTCTCCCCCAGCGTGCTGCACTTCTTCTGGTTCTCATTCTGCCACTCCCCCCTGTGGATCTCCAGGCGTTCTGTGTGTAAATCAGCTCTGGCTCGAGAGAATTCTCCAAACGTCGAGCTGTCTCCCTCTGAGCAATGCGTATGAACGCAGCAGTACTTTGTTGTCATTTGGTGTTTCTATTTATTGGACACGCGATCGGTACGCATGCGCTCCCCCATGGGATCCCATGAGCTGCATCTGGATGTGTAGTTTTCGGAGTGTTTCCATTTTCAAGCTCTTGCTGTTTAAATGATGAGAACCGCCAAACAGCAGCTCCACACCCGCTTTTAGCATTTCAGCTGAGTTTACGAGTGTCAAACACATGCTGACTTCTCTGGAGCTTTTTGATTTATTTATTCATATTTTTTGTCTAAAAGCTCAACATTTTGCCTCAGTTGCTGCTATCGTTGGATGTCAGTGGATGAAAAAAGGCTGCTAATGTGAGAGTAGACCATAGATAATCCTCAGCAGTCTTTGTTTCGCATTGTAACGTCAAACAAAAAGCTCAAACAGGAAATTTTGCTGAACAACGTCCAGCAAAATGCAACCGACTGAATTAATTGATTGATTGATTTCCATTTCAAGCAGACTGCAGAGGCAGAGATTACCATTAACAGAGGACCTTGCTGCAGATTATTTAGATAGCTTTCCAAACAGCAGTTTCTGGGACAGGAAACGATGAGCCGTGTCACACGTGACAAATGCAATAAGACCAAATGAAATGAGAAATAGAGGTCACGATGCTCACGTAGAAAGATACTTGTGTGGAATCCAAGTTTGCTGTTAATTTGAAGGGGACAAGTAACAATAAAAAAGATGTATCTTAATTTGGCCGTGGCATACCAACGGTGAGTCAAGGTGTGAGGCGAGTTTCTACTCGTTTAAATGCTCAGTTGGAGCTCTTCAGAGGTCTTAGGCATTGTCCTGAGAAGATCTCACCCCTGAGCTTTCCAAGCGCCGACTTTAACCGCCCACATTGTCGTTGGAAAGTCATGTGGTAAGAAACCTGAAGGGGCTTTCTGATGTACAGGATTTCACTCAGGGTGTGAGTGATGACCACACACAAAGAAAAGCCTTCGTGTGTGCTTTTCAAGTTGACACTTGTAACAGTTCAGTTTTGTTTAATATATTCTGTATGTAGCCTAAAAGAAGTAAACATTTTTACTGAAAACTTTCCTCAGAAGATGGTAGTTATAGTTCGACTTGAAAGCTGCTTCTCATACAGTATTGGGCGGCTGCGGCTCGGGCGGTAAAACAGATTGTTGCTGTCCATGTGCTGAAGCCCCAATTCCAACTCTTCCACTTGGCTCTCCCACGGCTGTTTTGCAGCTAAAATGGTCCTTTTTGTTTTAGGGATCAAGCAGCAGCAGCCGTGTTGCCGGCCAAATGTCCCACGAAGCGCTCGTTAAAGAACTATATGACCACTCGTCCTTGATCCCTGAAACAGAAAGGGAACAGTTCCCCTTTAAGGGGCACTTTACACGGAAACAAAAACGGGTTAAAAACGCAAAACCTTTTTGCGGATGCACTTTATCGTTTAGATGGTAACGGCGTTTTGGGGGCATGAAAATGCAAAAAAGTGAAAACGCCCTCCAGAGTGGAATTCTTGAAAACGCTCCACTGTCGCGCCACCGTGTAAAGGATGAAAACGCAAAACTGCGTTTCTCGTCACATAGAAAGTAGAAAGACTTGGTCTTGGTAGTGTTGCCACCTTGCCATCTGGCGTGTTTACTGCATCGATAAATATGAAACGTCACACACTTTTGCGTTTCCGCATGCACGCAGATTTTCACCCTAAAACGCTCGTCTAAATGCAGATTTAAAAGTGAAAACGAAACGCCACTTTTGCGTTTTGGTTTCAGATCGTTTCCGTGTAAAGGTAGCCTAAAACGGAGGAGCAGGGCCAAGTTGTAGGGACACGAGAGGGAATCCTAATTTGCTCCTGATGACAGGGCCAGCACCAGCTCTTTGTGTGGATGTTTTTGTGTGTGCGTGAATGTGGAACATTGTAAAGCTGCGGACGACTAACTGTTATTCAGTGAGAACAGCATATTCTAACATAGTATGATTATAGTTGTAATGTAGCTATAATACTCGTAATGTAGTCTGCGTGTTCGTTATTAGAGCTTTAGCCTGAAATCAAGTTTTCCTTTGCCAAAATAAAAAGCTGTAGGCTTACACTGTAGCCAGAATCCTTTTTGAAATGCTCAGTTTTTGTTTGAGGAAAGAACTCCGTCACTGTTTCCACCCTTCATCTTGCTTTAATACACTTGCTCGAAAGTTATTTGGAAAAACTATGAGAAGGCCAATTAATGAAAACTAAAGTGCCATTTGAACTGCATTAGTTTAACAAGGGAACATCTTAAAATATTACGGTTATTAAAGTTTTCTCTTAAAAAAAAAAATAAATAAATAAAACGCAAATGGAAAACATCATGATTTGCAGTGTCAACTAAAATCTTCATAGTCACCGTTTGTTTTGACTTGAGTAGTGCTGATGACACCTTTCCCCTCCACCATAGGCCGAGTATGTTTGGTTTCAGCCATCCTACACGGTTCTTGTTTTATGTCAATCAGCTGCCCACAAACATAACCGATTGTCACGTAACAATTAATCATCGAGTTTTCCTGGCAAAAGCAGGTGGTTCCCTCCACTTTGTGTTTTTTCACGTTCGCATATGGGTAAAAAAACAAAACAAGTAGTGGATTCCTACGGGGCTAAATTCCACGACACTTTGTTTGAGTTTTCACATTAACTCCCGCAGCTCTTCCTTGGAACTAATCTCATGGGGGCCCAAGGTCCGGCTATGAAAATGAGCTACAATAAATTTTTGTGGGATTTCCTGTCATAAATCCCTCACTCCTAAAGAAACAAAAACACATTTCGCGTCAGCGGGGACTTCTAATGGCAGTAGTGTGATCCTGAGGTGTGTGGAGTGAGAATGACGGAAAAGTCTATGAGCACATCAAGCTAAACTTTTGTCAGTGGTGCTTATAAGAGATGTCAGAAATAAAAACATTGAATCGATATCAGTCAGATGTGGTATTGTGAGAACAGCAGCTTCTTGCTTCTGTTTTTTGAGGCTCGGTAACCAGATGATCAGTGTTAACCACACCGACCTACTGCTTCCTGCTCTAGCTCTTGAAACAGTGAAAATTCAAATGTTTTTTTTTTTTTTTTTTTTTTTACCTGACATTATGTGTGCTTGTGCTTACAATACATACAGCATTTTATATATGCATTGTGTTTGCGTGCCTGCGTGCGTCTGTGTGTATGTGGACATGTGGGACAGACAGCTAATGTAATGTGAATGAATGTTCTAACAAGACGCAAGAATGCTAACTACCTGAATGTCTTGTACTCTCTAATTTAGTACTGTACATGGAGTTGAATGCACTGAGCAAACTGTGTGTGTGTGTGTATGTTTTATGTCTTATGCAAATAAACATCTCATCAGCCAACTATTCAGTCAAGCCTGTTTTGTAACCGTGCACTCTCACATACACACACGTGTGTTTTCCTTTTTTTTCATAGCTTCCTTCCCTTGACATGCATACCCCCTCTCCCCACCACCAACAACATCAAATTGAATGCATAACCTCGAATCTTTCATACCAACCTCTGTTCCATTCGGTCAAGTTTAAACGCTAATAGACACCTTCAATTTGCAGTGCCCACCGTTTTGGTCCCCGCAATGCAACTGTACCCCACGAGTGCAGTGAACTCCCGGTTTCTGGGCCCATAAATTTAGATGTGGAAAAAAAAAAAAAAAAAAGACCACACGCAAACGCACAGTTTGAAGATGGGTTCCAGATGTGGAGAAAAAGAGCAAATCTCCAATTTAAAGTAATGTTTCACCTTCTGCATGCTGGCCTTGAAGTGTGTTCCCTCATTAAGACGGGCTGCTTTGTGCAAGTTTCCCAACTTTTGATCGGAAAATATTTGTCCATTATTCATTATGGACAATAAGAATCCAAATCTCAAATCCTTGCTACAAATTCAAAATGTTAAAGCTTCTAAATTTGCCTTTGGCCTTTTTTTTTTCTCGAACAAACGTATAAAGTGTTCAAATTTATGTACTTTTAAATGATTTTCCCCCTGATTAGTTGACAAATGTACTTAATTGTATCACCTGCAGTTACACTGAAATGTATGGAAGCCCGTTTCCGCCACTTAATTAAAAGAAATGATAAAATATTACGTCAAAGCAAGTCTGTGTCTTAAAGTAAAACCACACTTTGATGTGACACATGGGGGGTTCTAGGTAAGTACAAATGACCAAATGAAATCGTATTGATTTTAGTGTGTTAGGATGAAACGTTAGATTAACGTTTTAGATTAACATGTGGCCATTTTCTGTTCCTAAATCAAGTCTGAGCCTGGCAGGACACCCACCAGAATTGATCACAGCATCCATAAAGTAGCAAGCAATGATCTTAGAGTCGTTGTTTGTTTTGTAAGCTTCCAGCCATATCATCTTTGTGGAAAATTCATCGATGCATCCACTGATTGCAACTCCATATGGCTTCAGCTTATCGTAGCCATCAATGTGCCAGACATAGTTTGAACCATAGCAGTGGTAAACACGCCTTCACAGCCTGTTTCTTGACCGTGTAACCAGGGCCGGGGTGGGCCATTTTCTCAGTCCGGGAATTTAATTCAAATTCAGGCCACTCTGATATGGAGGAGGAATTTGAGTCCATGAAAAAAGATAAAACAAACAAAAAACAATCGATAACAATAAAACAAAAATATTTAATAGTGAGTTGATAACCACAGTGTGCGCGCCTCTGTGGAAATGCACGATATGACGGCGAGACGAAATAGGTTACAGTTGCAGAGGAGATAAGCGTGACAGCACATTTGAAACTGTTTGTCAAAAACTGGAAAACTGGAATGTAAAGCAAGTGTTTGGTTCGTTTACACACAGCAAGCACGGGTCTGCATCTGCATTCGTGTTCAGTCCGAAATGGATAGAAATCAACAAGAAAACAGATTCTTCCTTTCACATCAAAGCGTCGTGCCCGCGCGGTGTCCGGATAAGTGCTCATTGCAACTTGAAAATAGAACAGCCTATTCCCTGCACGGGCGTGAGCGGGCTCAGCTCACATTATAATAAATGGGAGGGGAAGGCTTGAACATGAAACATGATGCTGATTCCCGCGGATAGAACGCGCGTGCAGACTCTCCAGTAATTAAAAAAGGCAACTAAACACCCCAACGTGCTCGCGCTGCCCCTGTCCCTGCGCACGCAAACCATGTACAATATTTGCATACAGCCCTTCTAAATAATTATATTTATTTTAATTGCATGTTTGAGATGCATTTAATAACAAATATCAAACAACAAATGTGATCGCCCCTATTTAATATTGCGTTAGTAACCACATGTGCGCGCCTGTGGGAATGCAGGCTACAGTTGATGAGGAGATAAAGCGTGATAAAGCGTTAATTGTTCATCAGAACTGGAATGTAAAGAAAGTGTTTGGTTCTTCTTTGAATATAGGAATACACTTCTAAATCATATAAATTGTGAGATTTTACATATTTAACAACAAAAGCTGTCAGATGACAGTTGAGTTGACATTGCAAACGTTCGCCACGTTATAGCCTATTTGATCAAATTCACAACCAGGCCTATTATCCATATCTGTCAGAAACCTACCAGCTTGTCTTGAGAAGATATCTGTCAATTTGGCACATTTGGCTGCCACCTCCTGTCTTTTTTTAGCTTAGCCCTCTCTGTTCCACCTGGCCTCTTTCTACCCTCCATCACTGACGCGCTCTGTTTCGCGCCATAAAAGACGAGCCATGGGCCAAACCATCTGAAACATTTGAGAGGAGACAATTCCCTTACATGGTAGAACCTATTTAATCTGCTGTGATGCAGCAGGCGGCTACGCTGCAATGGTGAATTTATGCAGACTACAGTTGAATTGATATTAATGCAAGAATAAGATAAGTGACAAAAATTAGTTACAACTATTTTCCCCATGGGCCAAGCAGCCCAGGTCGATGGTTTGGGCCGGGATAGGTCCCGGATAATACCATTGCCAAACCGGCATTGCGTGTAACCAACATTTTTGGTGCATCCACCTGTAGTCATGGCACTGACCAGATGTTTGCAATTGCTGTTCAATGAAAGTTGCCACCTCAGCCACATCAGTTTTTTTTCTTTCTACGCCAGAGTTGTTTTTTGCTTAAAATCCTTTCAAGGGTGTGTTTGCTTAGGACAATCCCATGTGAATCAGCAAGTAAATTAAGCATTTCATTTGTTTTAAAGCCACGTATAAAGTAGTCCTCAATGTACTCACAATCCATTTCTGTGTCAATCTTCCCACACCAAAGAGCTGCTACTTGAACTGCTGTGTGAAAATATCTCATAATTTACTATCTCATAATTATGACTTAGTATTTCTTAGTATTTCTAAAAAATGTTTTATTAAGTGGCGGAAATGGGCTTCCATAGATTGGGAAAATAAAAATAATAAACTCTGCACTTGGACCTTTAATTCACTGCATGAAAAAATGCCATTTTAAAAACATTACAACAAATATTATATCCTTTGTCTGTAATGATTAACGGGGGAAATGGAATGGGGGAAAAAAAGAAACAAATACTTCCATTAATGCACAAATAGTTCTTTATATTCTTGCTTGAGATGGGTTTAGCCTGTTCCAAGAAAGACTTGCTGCACATTTGGAAAAGGGTGGGGGTGAAAACAACTTTTCAAATTGGCCAAAGATGTGAAACGCACTCGAATAAACTCACTCTAATGTCCTGTCTCTTTCTACATATTCCCCGAGCTTAAAGTCATTTCTAAAGCAGATCTCTCCATTTTTCTCATGAAGATGCCGACTGCAATTTCTTTACCCCCTTGATGTTTGTTTCCAGTTAGAGCAACTGCTTCTACTAAAAATAGTAAGAGCCAGTCAAAAGAAACGTGTCCGAAACACCCGCAGCAAACATTGCAAATATAATTTGGGTAATTCCAATGAAGCTTCTATGTTGCAGCCACACATTTTCCTGATTTCGGGACCGAACCATTTAGACTGCACATATCTTTTTGCTATGTTTCCCTCATCTCTCCACTTACCACCTTTCCAGCTCCATTCTCACCAACAGCCGCTGAATGCGAGATCATTCGGTTCATCAAGACTTTCGATCTAGGGTTGCGGACATTTAATGCCACCAGCTATTCATTTTCCCATCTGTCCCCTCCCTCTTCTACAAAACCATTTTGCTAATTAATCTCTTTCATTTCCTCCCTCCTTCCTTTCATCATTCAGTCTGGTAGTAATGAGTTAAGAGTCCCCTTGGCATCAGATACTGACGTGAGCGCTGATGATGACTGTAATGTTCAAACTGTTGCCAAAGTAGGAAGTGCCAAGTATTTTAAAGCCTAGAAGGTCTATAGTTCAGATGCCCTTGAGTGTAATTTAATCAACATAATATCCAAATGTATAAATAAAGATGTAGTATGTAGATGTAGATCTTGTTTGCATGAGTACGCAGATGGAGTGTCTTTGCGTGAGTTGAACCATGCATCTATGATGACAGTGAAAACAAAAACTATCATAAAGTAAAGGATTTTCACTGTTGTTTTTTTTCATTCAAAAACTTTAAAGGCAAATTCCTACATCTTTATAACCTGGTCTTTAATTGGTTTATAAGGCTTGTGCTGCCTACAGTCCCATAAGTTGTTTTGCAGCTGCATGAGTGGCAAATGAAAAGCGCGGCTGTCAAACGATGGAGACCTTTTTGTCGGGTTTAATCATTTTCTTTCATCTGTAGAAATGAATGTGCTCATGGAGTGGATGCTTAACGTAGTGGAGCATGTAGCAGCTTAAAGGACCTTTGGGGAAGTGTGTGATGTCGATGTGTCAGTTGAAATGTTGCTTTGTTATTATCTTTTAAGACACATAACAACTGTGTAACTCTTTCACAGCTCCCTACTAAACCACAGCACCTTGATTCAAACTGTGGCTGATGTGGAATATCAATACCAAAATGTTATGTGTCACACTGAGAGAACACGTTTTGACAGGAATGCCATTTCCCCGCTTTGATTACCCATAATTCACTTTGTCTCATGAATGGTCTTGTCAATTATTGTTCTATTGCTAAACAATGATCATCCATCCAGCTGACCAGATATGGCGAATTTATTACCTTAACTCAGTTTAATCCACATAATTGATTATTTGATTAATTAACCCTGTCTGGTTAATTGGATGATCTCTTTTCTTATATTTTGATTAAGTCAGAGGAAGGAAGTTGTACATGTGTTGGGTCTGAATTTGAGAATGTGCAGAGTGTTTAGAGGGAATCATAATATCAGGGGATGACCCGAAGAGATCAATGAAATGTCGATGATGTTGGGATGAACTTGATGGGAAGATTGGCAGCTGTCTCTCATGTTTTCTTCTGTGTTTGACAAGCACAAGCAATCATTCCATGATGCAAACTCAAACCCTGGCATCAGACAAAAAAAAGTGAGGCCAAGACAACAGTCAAAGATTTGAAACACGCCAGCGTGAAGAATGAAGAAGGGGATAAAACAAGTGAGCAAAAAACCCCAAACAACCCAAGGTCGGGCAGAGACCATACGTGAAGGGAGAATGCAACAGCTGGAGAGCTCAACACCAGGACGCAAAAACATCTGGGAAAGTTTTCTACACACATTTTTACTACAAGCAGAACGATGACTGCAAAAACGGGAAGTAGACGTGACAGAAAGGAGCAGGGTCTAGATCAATTTAAAATTGACACAGGAAGTGAGAAAAAGCCGAGTGAAACGAGAGGAGACAGAATATTTTTAAGCAAAACCCAAACCATGACAGCAGGCAGAGCATCAGTAAAGGCTGATTTCATTGATCCTGAAAATGCTACCCATAAGGTATTTTCTCGCATAGTTGTTGGACATCTGCTTTGTGTCTCCTGTTCTGAACTGATAATATAAATTGACTGAGAAGCTCACGTCGAGGCTGCTGCCAAAGGCCGGGTTAAGCTGCACAGAGACAGATACCGCCATCCACGGCTTTAACAACTGCAGCACCGTGGGAGGTGATGACACGAGATGTTGCTGATGCCTCTTGGCCAGCTATGTTTTCCCGTGCCTAAGAGCTGAAACTCCGGAGCTGCTAGCAATTACTGGCTTGTTGAAGGACATCTGAGTCTTTGACCCAGGCCATCTTGCTGCTCTGATATCAACCAGATTGTTAATATGACGGGAAAATCAGCTTAGTTTTCTTCCAGTCACCAAGAATAAGCAAAGATTGTCATGGCAGAGGGATCACTGACTGAAGGGTTTCTCATTTGAATTTGTCTAAGCGTATCAGTGTGTTTCACTTGGTTGTTTTTAACTCGCATTAACAACTTCAACCTTGAGAGAAGCATCTTTTATGAGTCCTCCCTTCAACATTTATGCGGGACGGAGGAAACAAATGGAGCTTTGAGGGAAAATATACTTAGTTCCATTTTCTCCTTTTGTGTTGGCAGTTAATAGAATTGGCACACAGCTTCAGAGGAGACTTCTCACTGGAATGCCTCACCATCTTTGACCTTGAACTTCACAAAGATCCTCTGCTCTGTCACAAATTGACGATCCCCGCCCGCAGACATGTATTCGTTGTACTCTGCTCCTGCAACAAAATGGGAGCTTTTGACATTTCTTGTTTTTCATGGCCAAATATTAAAAATATCTTCAGGGTGAGCACTTCCAGGTGATTTAACCCTCTAAGCTCCTTCCACTAACAATACATTTTGGTCTCCTCGTGGGTTTCTTGCTCATTTCCATTTAGTTTACAGTCCCGTGTTCCCGACGTGAGGCGAGTCCGCTAAAACCATAACAACTCATGCAAATGTCACAATCACGCTTGGCTGTGGTGTTGTTTCGCTCTTGTACAGCAAATGCAAAACAAAAAGTGATTTTTGCATTTGCTTTCTTTCATTTCCCTAAACCAGTTCCAAGTTTCAGGTCTGCATCTCATTCCTTTGTGTTAAGGAATGTCTTAACTTTAGCAGTATGTTTGAGTCGCTCCATTATTTTTCTCTGTAGTGGGCATGGCTGGGTGCTACAGTTGAGCTGGGCTTATTAGCCGATTGTGTGTCTGTGTGTGATTGGCCGCAGATTGGTCCAAGTCTCTCGGGGTAAGGTTTCAAAAGGTCAGCGTCTTCCAGCTACAAACTGCAGACTCTCCTCAGTCTATTCGTATTCTTCTTGATCAAATGACATGTGTGTGCCAACAGATGTGTTCTTTGAAGTGTAGCCCGGGCTTGTTAAGGATAAGCATGTCAAATAAGCATTTATTTCTTTATTTTTCCAAGTTAACTTAAATAAGGCTACACCTTTTATTTTCTGGTGGTTTTGTTTTTGGGGAGCTGAAAAGAGGGGAGTTTTCTTGTTGTTCTTAGTGCGTTAGGGTTTCCCCTCAGCACAGTCATGACAGGGACCGTAAAGGTTTTACCACTTTGTAACCTTTTCATTCCTTCTAAAGCCTGATTTATAGTCGTCCGGGAAAGGCTACAGAGACCCTCCCGGAGACGCTTCCGTGCCTCGGCCAAAATTCCTATCTATCCGTCGAGGAGACGGAGACTCGCAGAGACCGCAAGGGTTGTGATTGGTCGGCTAACAACATCATTAATTTACGGAATCCCTTTTCCTGTTTAGCTCCTTCCTCTCAGAAATATAAGAAACACCGCCATTTTTTAAAGAGTTTACCGTGTGCCGGTCAAAATTTGGTCAAAATTTTTCATTTCAATATCAATAAGCTCCAACTCCAACAACAGTCTTTCTCTCTCGGTCGCCATCGTTCACTGTGAGGAGTGGAACGGAGTCGGAAGGTAAACAATCAATCAACGACTTTCACGATAGACGTCGCAAGATTAGGTCGTCTAGCGTAGCGACGCCTACTGATTGAGAGGTGAACTGCCTTGCGTATCCGACATTCCGACGGAGAACTTCGAAAGGTTTAATAGCCTCTACGTGACCATGGAGTCGATTGACGGATAGCGATGGAGTAGCATACCGAGGCCTTAATACTGGAATGACATTCTGGCATTGAAGATACCGACTGGTGAAGCTGCTCCTCTGCATCGAAAGCAGTGAGCTGAGATGGTTAGATATCTCGTGCGCAGAAGTATGTTGTCATGGTCATGTCTTTGTAGTGAGTGCAGAAAGTGGTTTTACATTGTCTTGTTGAAAATAAAATAAATGGACGTCCCTGGACAAGATGTTGCCTTGAAGGCAGCAAACGTTGCTCTAAAATCTCTCTTAGGTTTTCTACAATAATGCTGCCATCACATAAGTGCAAATGAGCTTTGCCAAAAGAGAACTCTTTCCCATCAAAGAGCCCGGCTTTTGGACTTGCCGATAACAGCCTAGATGGTTGTGTTCATCTTTGGTTTTGCAGTAGTAGTGGTATAGAAATGCAGTATAGAAAACGACCACAATCGAAATGAAAAAATAATAGATTCATTTGAAAGTTGGTGAAACAATAGCCCCTTTCACACTGCCGAATAACCCGCGTTTAATACGCGAATTTAGCGTGTCCACTGTTGCGTTCACACTGCTGACCCAGGCTGCCGTGTCAACTCGACTCGCCTTTCGACCCGCGTCGGACCCTAGTCTTTTTGCCGAGCCGAGTTTGGTGTGAACGCAATCGGGTCGGACGTGGGCGTGGCGTGAGGAGTTTAAAAGACAAAATGGACAGCTGATTCAGAACAACAGCGACAGGTGAGGACAAGTTTCACTCTGTTTTAGCCTACATCAAGTTCGAGACATTTTTTAATATGGCCAACTGGGGAGACAAGGAGGTCTGCGAGCTCCTCAGCCTCCGAGCAGAGGACGTTATTTACCGCCACATGTCGGGGACTATAGTGCTCTTGTATTCTCCGCATATGTTCTTCGGCGGCATCCCACACCATCCACACCCCGTAAAATAACATCTCCATGAACTGCATATACAATTGCAAAAAAGAGTCCTCAAGGTGTATTTAACCCTACCTCCGACGCATGGCTTGTGCCTACGTCATTGTACACGCCCAGCATTTTATCTGTTTCGTGTGACGCTCTGCCACTAGGCAACGCCCCCTGAACTCGGCTTCAGGTGACACGGGTCACCAACAAGTCAAGAGTTCACATTGCTCGACGCGGGTCGAAGGTGCAATTTGGACCCGCTAAGGTAGCGGGTCGCAGTGTGAGAGGGGCTCAAGAAATGACACCAACCAAATAAGAGTGAATGAAACTCCACCTAAAAGCTAAATAAACTGAATTCACCAAAAAGTGAATGCATAAAAAAAAGAGGATATAGAATGAATAAATGCATATTGATGATAATAATGATACAAACAATTAAGTTGTGGAGGCTAAATGGGCTATTAAAAAGTCTTCTTAAGAATAGACAGTTCAATTCCCTGACATCTCTATCCACCAACTACAAGCCTATGAATCATAATTCCTGTCAAACTGAATGTTGAGAAATCCGACAGTTTGTTTTTTTTGTCTTCTCCCTTTTTGCTCTCTCCTCCCCTTTGTCACGAAACCACTTCCTCTGCAAAAGAAAGCTGCTCTCCTATATGCTCGCTGTCACGTCAGTAGAGCGTTAGGCTAATTTGCTAAAAGCACATGTGACGACGGGGGAACAGCAGCGAATTGGATGATTGACTACAGATGGGTTTCCACCCTTGGTCAGCCTTCAGAGTGAAAACAGAAGGAGGATTACTCAATTCACGAATGCCCATGGATACACATAGCATTGACAAATAGTCACATAGTATAGTTTAAAATAGCGTGAAGGCTTTTCCAATGTCAGTCATGGTGTAAACTGCTCCCGGTGTAAGTGAAACATTCAAACATTTCAACAACCTGGAGTGAGATAGCCAACAGAGCCCTTTATGACTCAAAACCAAAATTAGGAAGAAATTAGGGCAAGTCAGTAGAAAACTACAGACGTCTGTGCTCACCATTTCACCGAGTGCAGAAGTCATGTGGGCACACATGCGGTTATTCCCCCTCATTTCCAAGAAAAACCAGGCTGCACACCAATCGAGTCTGAGCTCACTCTGTTATGAGGGAAAACAGGAATGTTTCAACAGACCTCAGACAAACATGCACATCTTCAATCGATCCCTGAAAAGGCCTTTTCCGTTCATTTTTTAATCGTCCCACGACCGGGTTGGACTTTTTTACTTCGTATATAAGAAAGGTGACAGGAAATTACATCACTGCTGAGCAACCAGCTCACACATGAAACACATATTTTCTCTCTGACAGCTGAGAACTCACAGGCAGGATAGTTGTCATGAAACTCTATTAGACAAGTCAAAATTATAATCTATTTGGAACCTCGTAAAAATATAATCAATTTACTTAGGGTTAGGATCAACTTAATCAAAGGAAGCATTGAGATTTTCTTTTGTATACATATTCTCTTGTTTACGATGTAGTTTCCGAGAGTTTGTGTGTGAGAGAGCAGGGCTGTGCAAAAAAACTTGGCTGAGACCCAGAACACAAGCAAAGGAAGGACCTCTTAAAGGCCTACAGAAAGCTGACACTACACCCAATACATAATGATGATACATACACAGAGGAACAATAATGATCATTGGACCCTACACCAAAACATTTCATAAACGCATGAAATTTGCGATTTTGAATTTGCCGCTTGGAAATCCTTCCTGGAATTCCAGACTGGGGGCGGGGCTTCCGTGCGACGTCACATGTGCCATGGTTTTTCCTGGCTGCCGCTATTGTAGTATGCTTGTTGAGTGGTGAAGGCAATAAAACGTTGGGTTCAGTGCAGTTTTTATTAGTAGATGTACGAAGTGCTGTGGGTGCGTGTGTTGGCCTCAGCACCAGCAGCTCACACCACCGGGGACAGAGGAAGCAGAGAGACCTGCGGTCGGAACTTGTGTCTGTGTCTCCCTGGCGGAGAGCGGACACACCGCGGGATGGTTGCCCTGAAATCAGCCGGAGCGCATCCCGCCGTGTTCAGCTCCCTGCGGTGTGGACGCTCAGGTGGAGAGTGCAAATCAGCCGGCAGATCGATCATCAAGACGTGTGTCCACGTCGGGGCTCTTGACGCTTGATGATCGCTCTGCCGGCTGATTTCCGCTCTCCACCTGGCGGAGAGTGTTGTTCAATCGATCCCTGAAAAGGCCTTTTCCGTTCATTTTTGAATCGTCCCACGACCGACACATCGCCCTCGCCCCTCCTCATTAAGATTTCACCAAGACATGCTTTCGACCAAGCGACTGGACAAACAACAGATGTCAATTTAATTCTCTAAGGTCACTGTTGAGGTCATTCCTCCTTGGCAAAGTCTGTCAGATGCCCTGCGATTAACTGCCCGTTTCAGCTGCTCCCACTGGCTGCTGCTCTCTGTCAATAACTGAACTCCTCCTGAAAGGTCAACAGAAGACACTGGAGCAGCAGGTGGGGAGGGAACTGAAGGACAAATGAACACAGAGACAAAGTGGCATTTCTGAGCTGACAGATACACTGTGGACTTGAGGGTTTGACAGATCTGGATATGAAAATTGTGAATGGGATTTCACGGGAGGGTCACTGTGTTATGCCGCAGATTTGACTCAATTCTACACAGAGTACGGACACGAGGTGTGATGCAAAACCTCAAAACAGAGTGGGCTATTGGGAGGGAGATGGAATGTGTTTCATGTCCTGTCAAGCAGAGATTTGAAATATTACGTTGCGGCGCTGCTCGGTTGCAAAGACAGAACAAAAACAATGTAAACTTGGGAGAGAGCACGCAGAGTTATTCTTGGCTGGGGGGTCGTAAAAATGTAGCTTTTTCTCCTTCTGATTTACAGCCACTTTTGGGAATGAGCCTTGGTGTAAAAATGAAATAGTGAAAAAAAGTACTAAAGAGCAGCAGCGCACAGAATCACGTGTGAAGCTTGATTTTCAGGTAAACCTAAGCAATAAAATCCCATTTCCAGAAAGGTTGGGAAATTTTCCAATATGCAGTAAAAACTTCAATCTGTTACTTAGTGAGAAGCAACACACTCGTAATAGGCTGGGATAGAGGAAGTGTGATATCACCCTTCCTTTTAATGCCTTTAAATAAATTGTGAACAGGATACTAATTGTTGGAGTTTTGCAGAGCAACCTGTGTCCATTCTTGCAGACTGCAAGAGTTCAGCTCCTCGACAGTCTGCAGTTGTTCTTTTTCTGACTCCGTGCTTCACGATGTTCCAGTCAAACACACACACCACGCTGATGTAATGCAGAATGAGGACTGGGAAAAGACGGCGCCTTTCGTGGTGACCAACATTTTTTTGTCATTTTGAATTGACCAATGTCTTTGTTGAGACTTTTTGATGATTTGCCGACCAAGTTTGACAGAGCGTTGGGCCAAATCGAAAAAGACGAGAAAGACCCAGCTTTTGGTTGATGTTCCTTTTTTATACTCACCGTCACCAGTTACCAGTTAATCAGCTGATTATAGAATCTTCTAGAATGCTGTAAATTGCATATTTCTTTGCTTATCACCACTTCTTTTTTTTTTTTCAAATTTTACATCTTTGCACAATGACCAACGTTGGTCACTGGAGACGATGAAAATCTTTTCTTTGGACTTGTGCCTGTTGGATAAAGGTTCACGTTATCTAGAAATGAGGTTTGCAGATATTCACAACAGCATTTACGTGTATATGTGATCTTGGTTGCGTTGGAGACCATGTTCAGCTGTCGCGTGTCCAGACATGTCAGGAGTTATGTGTGAAAAGAAGTTAATTTGAAGAATGCTGCTTTGCAAGCACCTCAACCAGATGGCTGACTGCTGCATAAAATTTGACAGAACAGATTTCATACGTCACGCTGTCTTGGAGCATGAAAAGGGTCCATTATAAATATTGAGTAAATGGCTCATAACATATTCTGGGACGTTTCACAGAATGATAACACAATGGATATCAGTCCTGGCAAACTCATTAGTCACTTTACTGTATCTATCTTCATATTTGACAAGTTTCTGGCAGATATTTCTTCTTAAAGTGCTTACTATATGGAACCATCAATGTGATGTGTTGGCCAAATCACCAAACCTGTCTCAATAGTAGATAAAAAGTAACTCCAGCGACCGCAGTGTTTTCTGTTCAATGAGGAATTTTATCAGAGGACACGAATCCTCTTATTCCACCAGGATAGTCATTCCTGGGGGACAGAAAGAAAAAACAGTGTTTCTGAATTTTTTACCATGCAGAAGTGTTGTTGTGACTGAAAGAACCTGGCAAAGACAGTGGCACATGCCAGCGTTGACCGGGTGAAAGGTGCGTGTGTTGTAACTGAGGGTGAAAAGTCAGCAGTCTAGACTAGTCTTTTCCAAGAGCAGTGCCTTTTGTTTTTGCAGCTAAAAATATCTTAAGTGTTACTCAAAGGTAACAACAATGTACAATGTAAAACCAAGTAAGCGCACAAATTAGAAAAAAACAAAAAAGGCATCATTCCTTCACTTGTTCTTGTTACAGGTATTCATCAACCTTTGCTGTATTTTGTACACTTAATATTTTGTATGTCACTCAAGCTATTTATATGTTTCAGGAAAACGGGAAATGGGTGCAGTGATTCACTGAAATGTGTGCAAAAAAATAAATGGAAGGGCAGTATATAAGACCAAAGAGTTTGTATAATTCTAATGGGCTTGAAAATCAACATCTGATATGACCCCTTTTATTATTCACAGCCTGAACCCTCCTAGACAAGTTTCTTTAAGTCATCTTCAGGAATAGTTCTCCAGGCTTCTTGAAGGACATCCCAAAGCTCTTCTTTGGATGTTGGCTGCCTTTTGTTCCGTTCTCTGTCAAGATGATCCCACACTGCTTCAAAAATGTTGAAGTCCGGGCTCTGGGGAGGATTCATCACTCTGTTGCCACTGATTTTCTTGTGTCATTTGGTTCGACAAGATCGACTGAAGGTCCAGATGCATTTCTCAGGTCGTATGTTTATTTATTAAGGACATCACTTTCAGATACTCTTCATCTGCTCTAGATAGTTTTTCAAGGCTATCACTTCTTCCTTTGTCCTCCACTTGGTGCAAGCCATTCTCCTCTAATATCTCTTTGGGAATCACCTTGGTGATTGGAAAAATAGTATTTTATGCCTGTCAACTGGATTATCTTTGGGATTTTTCATAGCTGCAACTAAAGTAATGGGAACACGTCTTTGTGGAAGTCTGTGAGTCACAAAAATGGTCAGGTACATAGACTGCATGGAAAATGAGTGAAAAATCAGGCAATGGCCAAAGAAAAATTTTGAGAGACCTTCCAAACCACAGCAATTAACCTTTTAAAGAATAAACTTGACAGTTTACAAGAAATCACAGATACAGGACAGTTTCATAATCGTCACTGTCTGAGCTGTGCACTGCAAGCAGTTTCCAAGTCTTTCATCCTTGTGTTGCAAGTCTAAACACATTTAGTTTCACTCTAACATTGTTGCAATCGTCCAACCCTCCCCTCACGGGCTGTGCTTCTTTGAGAGCCGCACTCACTCATCCGGCTCTCCACGGGTCTGTCAGAGTTTATCCTAACCAGCTGAAAATGTCAAATGCTCTTCATGTTTTTAGAGTTGAAAGGGACCGGAACCAAAGCACGCATGCCTTTGTCTCACTTTATTATACACAAACGTGCGTTATGTAACGGTTTTTAGAAGCAATGCAAAAGGTGCTGACTTTAAATGCCACGTCCTCTGAAGTCACGGTGGTTTGAAAAGGCTGTGTTTGGAAGCGTTTTATTAAAGACACTGACACTGAAGGCTGTATGTGGTGCAATCTGTCGGCTGAAGAGAAGAGAGATCAATGCAATTTTTACTTCGTATATAAGAAAGGTGACAGGAAATTACATCACTGCTGAGCAACCAGCTCACACATGAAACACATATTTTCTCTCTGACAGCTGAGAACTCACAGGCAGGATAGTTGTCATGAAACTCTATTAGACAAGTCAAAATTATAATCTATTTGGAACCTCATAAAAAAATAATCAATTTACTTAGGGTTAGGATCAACTTAATCAAAGGAAGCATTGAGATTTTCTTTTGTATACATATTCTCTTGTTTACGATGTAGTTTCCGAGAGTTTGTGTGTGAGAGAGCAGGGCTGTGCAAAAAAACTTGGCTGAGACCCAGAACACAAGCAAAGGAAGGACCTCATTGCCGACCCAGACTGCTTTAATCAAAGGTGTGAAATAGGGCATCAGTAAGGATGGAAGACGTCCTCTCCAAATGCCCCTCTTGGGTTTTTCCTCTCATGCAACAGTCATTTTTACGCAATGCAAAACTCCTCCTAACATCAATCATTCTTTGACACAAGATTAGCCTTTTTGAGCCCTTTTGAGCTTCTGTTGTTGCTCGTTGAGCTTGAGCTAGCCATGATAGGCTTTTTAGCATATTTTTCTTTTTGAGAATTCTAAAGAATGTTCTGGACATTTGTCAGGACAATTTGTTTTGGATTTTTGCAAAAATAAATATGACGTGCCAAAATACCCAAGGTGCATTAAGAACACATATTAAAAGTTAATATTGCAATTAATCATGAGCTAACTAGGGACAGTCGTGCGATTAATCATGAGTTAACTAGGGACAGCCGCGCGATTAATCGAGATTGAATATTTCAGCCATTTGACAACCCAATGACAAAAACGTCCCATGGGTGTCCTCTAAAGGTCCCCTCGGAAGGTCGTGTTCCCTTTTCGATAAGACACTCGAAATTTAAGTGATAAACAATAGCTTCTCGGGATCCAGGCACAAACTAGGATTTTCCATCACAGTCAAACACAGAGCCCACTCAGCCGTACAGATCCCTGTGAATTTCTGACCAATGTACGTTTTATAATCACTAGTTATTGTGGACAGTAGTTTTTTTCATTTGTATTTTGATACACATCTACTGATAAACCATTGTAATTGGGAGGGATTTTGTGTATGTGCACGTGAAAAGTCCTCACGACCCTCTAGATGGGTGGTAGAGGAAGCAAATATTGTCCAGTGGACCAGAAGTGGACATTACCTGAACACTCAACTTCCATCTCATTTAGAATGCTTCAGCGAAACCAAAAGACAACTTTTTACAGACATCAATAAAGTCCTGGAAATTCATCTGAGGGATTGTCACGTCCATGTGGTTTTCCCCATGTTTTTAGTTTTATGTTCTATCATGTTTTTCCCCTCACTTCGCATACCAGGTTATTAGTTTCACTCACGTCACCTGTTTTTCATTGTCCCCAGCTGAACTCATTCACCAATCACCCTTAGTTCACTATTTAGTTTCCAGGCTCCCCTTTCAGTTTTGTGATTTCTTTCCCCGATCTCACCATTTCCTTGCCACGCCACGACTTAAGCTAACGCTTTTTCCATGTCATGTTAAGTCTTTTGTTTTGTTTTTTTGTCACAGTGATATTCATATTTTTGTTCCCACAGTCTCATTTTGTCATCCGGCTCAGCCGTGCTTTTTGATAATCCCTGTTTTTTGAATAATAAACCAAGTTTTGCTTTCACCTCTGATGTCCGCATCCGTGTCCTGCGAATTCCAATCTGACAGGGATGTCCTTTGTTTGGTGGGTCCAGAGTCACGTTATTTGAAAAAACACCTTTTTATTCCAAATAACCAACTGGATTTCATATATTTTTGTGTTTTTCTCCTCAGTCAGTTATATGGATACAGAAAAATTGAATACTTTGAAGTTGAAAACCTAAGACATCCTAAGATCACGCTATAATCTGAACTGTAGTAAATGATCCTGAGTCATCAGTGTGTTACAAAATGCCCCAATCAGTCAGGTGAGTGTCTCTGTAACAAGTTTTTGTTAACAGCAATGAGAAACTTTCTGGAGGGAATCCAACTTCTGTCTATAATGCTGCAAAGGCTGGGCTCTAAGGAAATTCCAACTCTCTTTTCCTCCTCCTTGTTCAACTTCTGTTTTTTCAAACCAATTTTTGCGTCTTTGTTTCTCCCTGCTGTCAATGTGGGTGGAATCTTTTGAATGGAAGTGTGCTACCGTAGTACTGCCTGTTAGTCATCGTGAGCCCCGTTGGGACCTGTGAAACAAAATGGGAGAATAATCTCGGCAAACTGGCAGAACCTCCGGCCACAGTATCACAGATGGTGGGACAAACTTTAAAAGGAACCTCTCTCCCGCACAGACACACACAATTGAAAAACTTTTCTCTCTTCAGCTGCATTGCCTGAACCAAACTAAACCCATTCGCTCACTGCAAAGAGTCAAACCCTCTTATCAGGGGCGTCTGTAGCTTGAGCAAACATTCGGGGCTGTAGCCCAGACATGAAAATAATTTTTAACGGGGGTCCGGGGGTTTCTCCCCCGGGAAAAAAAATTAAAAAAGGGGGTGTTAATTAAAAAAGCCTTGTTGGCTTTGAATCAACAGGACGATTATAGCGAAATATTCTTTTACATTCATCATGACATATCAAATTGCTTTCTTTTTCCTTTTAAATTGGCATTAGGAAAACAAAACAACTTCCCCTTAAATATATGTCTATATATATCGGCATAAAATAAAAGACTCAATACACACAAATTCCAAAATATCACACCACTAACAACCTCAGTTCACTCTCATAGACTTTTATATCACCACAACTTTCTTTAGCACACCGAGAAACAACAGAAAAATAGCCTCAGAGCAGCTAAAAAGACAAGTTTCTCACAGAGCTTGCAGCGGCTCTGCAGGTGACAGGTGAGTGTTAGCCTGTTAGACACAGAGCTAGCATTAGCATGGACGACGGTAAGCGTTAACAAGCCTTTATTTTGATAACTGACTCGTCTTACCGACGTACTTGTCTCCGGACTTCCAATCGGTATGTGCTCTGACTTTCTTTCAGTGTAACTCGGGATTTTTCTCCTTTTTCTGTCCTTTTCACAAGTAGCTGCGCTTTACTTCTCTGGTTAAGGTCAGAAAATGACGTAAAAATCGCGCGCCTGCAGTTCACCTCCGAGCTGAGAGGCTGAACGTGGCCTGCGTAGCCACTGATTGTTCTCACTCTATTACTTACTATTTACACTTCACATCATACTTGATTAAAGTTAGACAACCCTGTCTCCAGGTTAGATTTAGGACTGAAAAGGACAACTTCCTGGTCATGGTTAGGTAAATATCACGATTTGGGTTATTTTGGCCAGCTTTCGGAACGCTACTGCATGCCATTTTTGTTGGTTACCAAGGTGACACATCAACATGATAATTTACAAGATGAACCAGTATGCTTAGTAGGTACCTACAGGCCCATATGAATTGAAAGATTGTGTCATGAGACAAGTGTTTTGGACCCAAAGAGCAGACTGAAAAGCAGGGCTGAAGTTAGATTAGATTCTTTAGCTCACAGAGGAATAGTGTAATGAAATTGTCTTTTCCTTCTTTTACGGATTGACCGACAGTTCAAGGGAAACCAGGGCAATCCTTCAGCAGGTGAGCATCTCCGAGCAGGAACAATGAGGACGCAGGTTAATATCTGAGTCCTGGTAAGTTTCCCCCAAGCAGCTTACAGGTGAGTTTCTCTGAGGTGGCGTAGAGCAGTGAGTGGGCAGAATGGTGACGGAGATCCGAGGAAGCAGGATGACAAGCTGTATGACGAACTCCCACGGTCCGGAGTCTGAAGCGTCTGTAGTGATGTATGGCGCTTCTCTGTTGATGCACCAACTCAGACCGATGGCATGTGGTGTCGACGTGACGGACAGGTAAGCAGGAATCTCTTCAGAAATTGTTGACGGATGGAAGAAGTATTAAGGTGGAGCTCTTCAGGATGACTCACATCGCTGTACAACAATCTGGAGGTGAGCTGAGATCAACCAGTTGAAGATAAACTGTTGGACTGAGGAAATGATGAACCACAGCTGTGTGCAGGGAGAACAGAGAGAGCCACAGGCTGGCTGGAGGAAGAAGCTCCACAAACATCAGTCATACCTGAGGCTGAGCAGCTCGTGACAGATTCTGCACCAATAAGATCTATGAAATGGTCACGATGACAAGATGTTTGAATTTGATTGTCCACTGTGTCGTTTTTGATTACTTTAACAAAGTCACACCAATTGTGCAGGATACCAAGCAGTACAGAGGGGA
The DNA here is from genome assembly GCF_027942865.1 of Odontesthes bonariensis. Taxonomy (NCBI): domain Eukaryota; kingdom Metazoa; phylum Chordata; class Actinopteri; order Atheriniformes; family Atherinopsidae; genus Odontesthes; species Odontesthes bonariensis. The sequence continues at coordinate 14,682,359 of NC_134516.1, read as the reverse complement.
GGACACAGGTGTTGAGCTCAAAGTGGGTTTTTATTTACCCAAAACATGAAAAAAGATTAACAAAATAAACAACTGAACCGGCATGCCAATAAAAGAGGTCAAATCAAGATACTAAGTCAAAAAACATCACTGACAGGACTCAGACAGACAGACAGACAAAAAACTGACCTAATGAAATGACACATAGGGGCCCTTAAATACTATCTAACTAAACCATTCACACACAATAGAGGAAAACAAAAAGGCTGCCACATAAATACTAACACAACCCCACTGAGATGAACCTAAACACCCCCTTCAGTTCTACCCACTTGACATGAAGCATTGGTTCAGTCCAATCAGGCCATCAGCAGTACTTCATGCATCTCAGCCTGTAGCCACGCCTTTTGCCCATCAGGAAGAGGAACCCAAACACCAAACCCAGGTAACTCAAACAAAGAAAGAAAGTATTAATACAACATAAAACTGAATTTACCTTGCAGTGCATATGGAGTGTGTGCACTCCATACACCCCTGCAAGGCAATAAAGTAACAAACTACAACACATTACTGTATATAATTAAATAATATTCAAAGTAATGATTACAAAGTAAGTTAAAGAAACCAAATTGTGGAAGGGTGTGGCTCTTACCCTGTGTGGCTTGCCATCACAAGGGCACATGGGAAACTTCATGTCCACACCTAAGTACACAGTAAAGCAACACTGTAACCTGACATTAATCCAAGTGCAAACATCAGTGAAACGCCTACTGCAAACACCTAAACTATACTAATCAGATCCAACACTCAGATCAGCTATTGTGCTGTCTGAACATTCCAAAATTTACACTACATAGTACATCTCACAAGTACTTTTTATATGTAGACAAATCAGCTTAAATGTGTGCCTGTCATATTCATTAGATGCTCTCAAACAAAGAGCTCATTGGGCTCCTGGGGGGATCGGGGAGGCTGGGGTGCTCAGCAATAGAGCAGAAGTGTCCTCGTTGTGACAAGAGCTTTAAATTTAGACAATAAAATCTTTGGCTAAACTGTGTCAATGGGGGAGTTGAAGGATTAAGAAGAAAGCTTTACTTACCTCACTTACATTGTTAGCATATCTTATGGGTCCCAGACTGATTTTAAGATGACCACAAACAGCTGGGAATTTTTATCTTAGATCCTCTCTCTGATTGTGGAACATCATGATAGCGCAACTCAGCATTCCCACGCTCTTTTATGGTGGTCGGGAAAACACAATAACTCAGTCATTAAGCGTTGATATTAACTCAGAGCAGCAGGATGCGACTGGATTCACGGTGACGTCTTAATGTTGCAAATGTTCTCCAACGGGAGGAAACCGCAGCTCTGAGCCATCGGCTGCTTTGCCCTCTCTGAATTTTAACAGAGCTTTGCAACTTAGCGCAAACATATGTGTGGCTGTGAGTGAAAGATGAAAACTTATTCTTGGCAGAAGTTAGTACCCAAGGTATAGAATTTATATAAATAGTGACATAAACTGCAGTTGGAGGTGGATAATATCCACACTGACCTTATCCCAGTGGTCCCTAACTTATATTATTGTGATGGACTCAAATGAGCAAGAAACTTTGTTGTTTCTGTTGAGTTTGTATGCTTGGATTCAAATCACATCTAAGACTGCTTTGAAGTGCGTAGAAAATTCAGAAAATTGCTTGTGATTACACTCGCATTGTTCAGGTCTGGTTTGATTACAGGTCCGATGGCTACTTCAGTGCATGAAATACTGCTTCTACAATTGGACAAACACACTTAAATTGCAACAGAAATCTGTTCAAATCTCATTTGTGAGGATGCATTTTTAGTGACTCGGCAGTTTAGCCGACCTTGTTGTTAGTTATGAACTGAAAAGCCACATGTTGACCCACTTTTTTGTCATGAGACCATGCCAAATAACTCAAGTTTTCTCTCCGTGACTTCCCATGGATCAATGAAGGCAAGAAGATGAGCCCTGCGACGGTTCATTGCCCTTGGCATGCTCAGTTAGAATAACAGCTTGTCCATTTGATTTAATTTCTCTAAAAAATAATTATAAGGGACTTTAGATTTTTCAAAATAATTTACACTTCCTGCATGTGAATAATGTGAAGATTATGCTACTGAAACCAGCAATAACAAACCAGTAAAAATATAAAGCGGGTCAGCGACTCAAGATTCTAAGTGACATAGACAATGTGATATATGTGCAGATATGTTTTGTTTGAAATATTTCACACTGATTCCATCAAGCATAATGTTTCCTAGGAAAATAATGTCTCCTCCTAGAATTTCTCTTTCATTTTCAAATCATTTGTAGATTTACATACATTGGCATCTTGTCAATGTAATCAACATGTGAAATCCCATCTGTCTTGGGTTTTGCTCCTTTTTTCTGAAGAGATCGGCATCTCTGCTATAGTAATAAACAGGTCTATTTCATTTGGCTTTGAGTTGAAGTGTGTGTGCCCTGCAGGGCCTGTGTAAATGATAAAGCCCCACTAGGTGGTCCCGCAGCGACATGAACAAAAAACTGTTGCTACAAATAAAAGATTACATGTGGAAGAGCTCAAACAAGAGTTCCATGCACACAATGAAAATATTACTCTTATCCCTTTAAACTATTCATAAAAAATTTGACATGTCTGCATTTATCACTGTTGATCCACTCCCTTTTTGCTTCCTCTGTTTTCCCCGTCCACCTTCCTCTTCTGGTTTGTATATTGAACTTCCTTCCCACTCTGACCCCCCCTACTATATCCATAAATATTGATAAACCTCAGCTTATCCTCCTCTACCATGCCTGTATTCCCTTCTCAGTGAATTATGGTGGAAACAAATCTTTTCTGGAAATATGGCTGGAAGTTCTGACAAGCTTTCTAAAACTGCTTCTGGCTCTTTGTAAGTTATCAGCTCTTGGAATGGTTAAACACGAAATCACTCTTGCCCCCAACTACAAAGTCCAGTATGTCCCAGAAAGGTACCTCCTGGAATGGATTGAGCTGTGATATTACGGAAAAGTATCCCTGAATGATTCAAAAGCTTACTTTTAAGTATTATAAGTATTTTTACTATATACTGTATTTATTATTCTCGTACACATCCCTATTTACCACCCATACTCAATTCCACTCTTACTGTTCTGCATTTCTAATTTTTATTCTTTTATGTTATTGTTGAGTGTTGTACTTTGTGAGTGAAGTTGTACCGGAGTCAAATTCCTTGTTTGTTTAGTCAAACCTGGCCAATAAAGCCGATTCTGATTCTGATTTCTATGAACATTAACTCATTGAAGTTGATTAAAAAGACAGCATGTCAGATGAACGCAACTTCCTGTTCATCAACACCCCGCTATAACTGAAATGGATTGCAAAAAACTTGCAGACAAAACGATACAAAGTTGATTCATTTTATCCATCTGCCAGTCAGCCGGCAGCTCCCTCATAGTCCCCCCCATCCAGGGCTAACATGTATTGTCCAGTCAAAAAGGATGAGTTACCATTTTTCAGAATGTCATGCTAATGAGAAATTGTAGTCCACTACAGCTTTCAGGACACAGTGTAAAGCCAATCTCCTTATGCTGTCAAAGCTTAAGGACTGGGATGTAGTAGTTACGGCACATGACTCAACTTCTGTGTTCACTGTAGCAGTCCGAGCACTTAGAGTAACTGTGTTACGACAGGAAATGGAAAAGGAGTTAATCACCTCGTGTGCACTCAAGTTTAAAACAGACAGAGATTTGTTACATCAGCCATCCTCCTCTTCGTTGACATAAGTGCACCGATGAAAAAAAAACAATCACGCTTGCTCATGTGCTTACACTGTTGCCAGCTGGATTTTTTGGAAAAAAAAATGGAACCTTGCAAAAAAACGTAACAACCTTTCGAACAAAAGGTTGTGCTGCCCACGCAGCTGCAGGAGCACCTGGTAGGTGAAATGAACTTTAAACAGGATGACAGCTCTAAAGGATATGAAAGCAACACTGGAGAAGCTTATGAACCTTAAAACTATTTGCTGCTGACTCATTTTGAAGCGCATTAACTTTCGTCATGTACACTTCCGGGCCAGGCATCCGGGGGCTGAGATACCGCAGTTCACTTCTTTGTGGTTTTCGTGGCCTGTTTAAGATGACAACAAATTCCTTTTTATGGGGGTGGTCGGTGGCGTAGTGGGTTGTGCAGGCACCCCATGTACAGAGGCTACAGTCCTCGCTGCAGCTGCTTCCTGTTTCTCTTCAACTGTCCTGTCCATTGAAGGCATAAAAGCCCAAAAAATAGCAAAAAAAGAATTAAAAAAGAATGGTAATAATAATAATAGTAATATCATGGAAAAGTGCACCACACCAGATATTTATCAGTGACACAAAAGTTGACTCCTGTTGTTTAAATATATATATATATATATCAGATTTGAGGTCAGTTTGATTGTGTCAGTGTTATTGTGTCAGAGCTACCACTAACACACTAAAACTGGAGTAACAGAGGCTGCAAGTTTTAATAATCTGTCTAATGATCTAATTGAATCTGTCATCCTTTAATCCCTTATCTTTATACATTTTGGGAATCCATTAATACTAGTTAAATTTGGCAAGTTCCAGCTTTATACATTTTTTCTAGCTATGCTCATTTATATAGTGTCGGTTATCCATTGCTTTTAGCCATGTCAAGAACTTATGCATTACTCAATCAAGTGATCACATCCTCAAATGAGGATATATGATATATGACATCATATATGACACTGTGTCATTATTCATCTAAAGACAACAACAGCTTGTAAAACCACCTCTAGCAGCAATAACCTGAAATATTTTTCTGTATGTCCAAAAACATGCATGTTAGGTTAATTGGTGTCTCTAAAATTGTCCTTAGGAGTGAGTGTGAGCGTGTGTGTGGTTGTTTGTCTCGTTTGTCTCTGTGTGGCCCTGTGATGGACTGGCGGCCTGTCAGGATGTACCCTGCCTCTCGCCCGATGACAGCTGGGATTTGTTCCACTACTATGCACAGCTCTCTTAAGGCCCCACTATAGCATTTTAGTCAGGTTGAGGTCTGGACTTTGACTGGACCATCGCAACACCTTGATCATTTTCTTTTTCAGACATTCTTTTGTAGATTTGCCACTTGGCTCGGGACCATTGTTCTATTGAATGACCCCATGGCTTCACATATGATTTCATCATTCAGTGAATGCAAGGTTTCCAGTTCCTGTGATGGAAAAACAAGACCAAATAATGAGCCCCCCACAACCGTGCTTGACAGATGTGTTTATGCTGATATTCTGTGTTTGATTTTCTCCAAACGTGCTGCTGTGTCATGAACAGGGGGTTTGGCGCCATGTTTTTAGTTTTAGTTTTGTGTGTCATGTTTTAGTTTCTCATGCTTTGGTGTTTAGTCTTTAGTTTTCTAGCTCATGTTTAGTTTTAGTTGCCATAGTTTTCCCCACAGTTTCTCTTTCCTAAAGGCCGGCGCACACCTTTACGATGTCATCGTTGCATCGTTTGTCGGGTGATCGGCATAACAATTCGGATCGTATTTGACACGCTCACACATCCACCGCACAAACTTGCGAACCTACGAGGTTTTTGACCGAATGTTATCACATGACCGAAATAGGAAGCCACAAATCACGTGACTTTCAAACTGGAGGCAGCCATGTTTGTGTCGTAGTCGTCCAACGTGACTAAGTGCGCTATTCCCATTGGCTGTTTAAATAATCCTGCGCGATGACATCGGAACAGAGACCGCACACACATACGATTGTATTCGGCACAAGGAAAATCCATACGGAAATATCAAACATGTTTGATTTGATCCGATGAAACGACAAACGACAAAATCGTTTGTCGGCTGCTACCGCACACCTTTATGATTCCCATGCGAAGTCATCAGGCCGAAAAATCGTACAGGAATCGTAAAGGTGTGCGCCGGCCTTCAGTCACCATGTTCAGGTCATTAGTTTCACTCACGTCACCTGCACTCGTTCTCATCAGCTGCACTCATTCACTCATCAGTTCCCTCAGTACTTATGTTCCCTGTTTGCTCTCAGTCATTATGAGATCCTTGGGCCTTGCACATTGACCTTTCACACCAAGTTAAGTTAAGTTAAGTCAAGCCTTTTGTTTTTCCATGATCATGTTTTGTTTTCATAGTTTCATTCTTGCTATCCGGCTCAGTCGCGCCTTATGTTAACCTTGTTCTGTTTTTGAAAATAAACCAAGTCTTGTTTGTTTTTTTTAAGTCCGCATTCGTGTCCTTACGCCTCGCAACCCACGCATCATAACATGCTGTGCATTATGGCCAAACATCTCCACTTTAGTCTCGTGTGTCCATAAGGCCATTGTTGCAGAAGTCTTGTGGTTTGTTCAGATGTAACTTTAGAAACCTAAGCTGTGCTACCATGTTCTTCTCAGAGAGGCAACCCTTCCAAACAAGAAACAATTCTTTAGTCTTTTGTACTGTACTCTCAAAAACTATCTTGTCAATTATGGTCATTTGAAGCAATATTTTAGGTTTAAAATTCTAGTAATTCACATGGGAAGATCACTTTCTGTACAGTTAGGGCTTTTGTGTTACCAAATTTCCTGCTACAGGGTATTTTGTTGCCCCCAAAGGCACATAACTGGCAAGGTGTCAAAGAGTTCACCTTTGTTTTGAATTTACACAGCACACTTTCTGCCAGCACTTTGACCTCGCTGTGTCATGTCTTCCTGTTGCCACTGAGGGAAACGGACAAGAAATTAAAAAGAAAACAAAAACAGATAAAGATAAAAAAGGTATGCCCTCAACCATGGGGCACACACCCTATTCTCACACTCTTGAGTATACATTGTGAAAACAAACATCCTAAAAATGGCTTGATTTCCTTTGAAGCAAGCAAAATACAGTGCAAGACTTACAAGGGGTCACGTAGCCCCTGATTGGCTGTTGAGGCACTCCCACGTGGGTCATAGGAACTGTGCGGTGCATTCAAATGCAACAGGAACATTAAACTTTACCGATGCAAACATAAAATAAATACTCTCCCGCTTCTTTTATTGGTCTCTATGTCAGTCCAGAGAGATTCGGGGCTGAAGCCCCGAATGACCAGGTCTCTCGACGCCCCTGATAGGCGCCCTCACACTCGGTTACACCAGTATGCCTAATTTGTGGTGAGAAAGAGACCTTCAACTCAGCGTGTTTTTTTTAATACTATTATTTTTTGTAGAGTTCAAAATGTGTTCATTACATAAATAGAATTTAATTTTCTCTGTAGCACCTCGTGGATTTCATAAGCAACACACTATAGTTGTATAGGCTCTTTGAGTGTTAAAGGTTGCCGACTCCTGCCCTTAACCATTTTAAGGACGTTTCATGGCAAAAAAAACTTCACAGAAGAGTCTTCAGGGGGTTATAACTCCTGAAGTTGGACTTCACAGAGATACGCGCCTTGAATTTGTTATATACAGCACAAAAAAAAAAACTCTCTATTTCCTATCTCCAGCAGAAAGACAAATAGTGTCGAGGAATTTATTGTGGAGGCATTAACAAATCTTTCTGCAGAGGGAGCGGAGGGAGGGGGCGACAGTGGAGGGTCGGCAGGATTACCTCCGAGGGGTGGGAGTTGTCGACGGGATGGGGTTGAGGAGTCCTGGAGATCGACCGTTGCCAGAGACGCACTCAAGCCCTGGAGAGATGGATAAAGAGACCCTTTTGTGTTATCAGATTCTTTAGGTTTATTCTTAAGAGAGGTCATTTCTTTCTGAGTCTTTTTTCGATCCCGCACGTCACATTCCCATTCCCACATTTGCAAACATGTATTCATGCGTTCAGCTTTCACAACATCCTTACTCATGAGTTTCTTTTTTTTATACAATTTGTCTTTTTCTTTCTCTAGAGCTCCTCTCAACTGTGCCAGCTGAGCTTTACTGAGCGAGCCTCCTTCGGGAAAACCAAGATGTTCCCAATGAGACAAGAACTCGCATGACTGTGGTCCAAACTTGGCTTTCATGCACGCCATAATTGGTGTATCTGGTCTCGGACCCGGAGACTTATATTGTCCACATTGTCCAGCTCCCATTTTACTGACCCGGGGACTGCACTTGCCTGAGTAACCTCACGGTTACGTTAAAACAGCTCAAAGAATTGGGCTTATCTTGCTCGTTTTAACCCTGAATAACCTGACGGTTATGATAAAACTGCTCAAAGAATTTTTACTTATCTTGCACGTTTTAACCTGGTACTTTCCTGAATAATCTCACGGTACTTTTAATGTCGACACCCGTTCTTGATTATTAACAAAATAATTTGACCTGAAATCAACCACAAAGGCACTTTAGTGAAAGGTAATGTACGTCTCACCGTTAATTTGGAGATTTTGGGTGGTTTCGAGGATCCCTGCGCCGCTGATCGAGACCGCGAGTCCCTGTCCCCGTCTCTCGAAGGTCTATTTGAGGTTTGAGGATCTCAGGTGGCCAACCCTTGGTTCCCGGTCCCGACGAGCAGACGAGGAATCCCGCTTCTGACACCAATATTGTCGAGGAATTTATTGTGGAGGCATTAACAAATCTTTCTCGAGTCAAATAAATGAACAAAGTCCGTTATGTGCCCTGGTAGTTGATTTATTGATACGTGCTCATTCAGAACATGGAGAGATCTCTGATGCTGCAGCGCGTCACACAAGCCTTTATACAGTGGTACAAAAAGGTTACAAAGAGGGAGACATTTCCTGTCTGGCCACGAGGGTCTCCTTTACAATTAAGGCTTGCGCATCCTATACATGAAACTGACAGCTGAGGATGCAGATGTTCGCAGATTTTGCAAGTTTGCAGAGCAGATTGATACTGTTGATGACATGTCTTTGACATGTTTTTGCAAAGTATCGATATCACGTTGTTGCAAGGCAGGGACAAAGTGCATTTAAAGGTTCAGTGTCCGGTAGTTCTAAGGGTTTGGTTTCTGATAGGGCAAAAGTTCAGTTTCTGTTAGTTCAAAGGTTCAGTGTGTGTTCAGACACAGAGCATGAATATAAGATTGCCTGCAGCATGGGTATATAACATTCTCTGCATTAGTGAGTATATAGGTACATATCATTACCTGTAATTATGAGTATATAGAGTATATGAGATAAGTATATAAATTCTTTCACAATAGCACTTTTCTTTCTCCAGTGCCTGAAAAGTAGTTACAAAACGTCGGCATAAAAAAATACCACAACCTTCCACAGATAAGAATGATGCTGTTGCTCAGGATGCTATTACACTAACAATGCCATTCGTTTCAGCTTCAGAGCATGGCATTCTCATTTATTGCAAAAAAGTTAAAGCGGCATGTAATGAAGTCAAAAGAAAAGAAAATTACTTCGAAAAGTGCCTCGAACCAAGCTCTGTGAGTGTTTGATAAGAGCATGGAGCTGCTGCATTCAGGTGATTTATCTGTACCAGCTCAACAAGCCTCCTCCATCACCTCTGCTGTGTGTGTCTGTGTGTGGATATTCACCCTTTTTCAAGGACATACTGACACAAAATCTGAGGTGCAACTATCAACCTTTTGCAGAGGAAGCCAGGTCCCCTTCTCCTTAATCAATAACACACACACACACATACATATATATACACACATTTAAGCTCGTGGAGCCCCTAAAGAAGATAAGGTTGGAAATTTTACCTGTATCTTTTTATTTTGTTTACCTGCATCAAGGTAGACTGCAAAACACAAGTAAATCTGTTCACACACGGGGCAGCTGTTTTCATGCTACATTGCCTTCTCTCGGCATCTTTACATGTGCTCAAATTCAACACAGAGAGATAGTCTGAAGCTGTACTTTATCACTATTTGCATGATTGTGGTTATTCAAAATAATGCTCAAACCTTTTTTCAAATGCAGATGTGGAGAGATTAAGTGAGACACTTAGTACCGCTGTTTAAGCGGCTCTGTTGTCTTCGTTACCAGCTCTTCTTCTGTTCTCTGCTTCTTTTAGTTTCTTTGCTTTTTCGGTTAGATTCTTCTGTTTGTGGACTGCCAGAGCGGTGCCTTCTGTTAACTGTAAGTTACATGACATTTTTATCTGCCAGGGTTAAAAGCAGCCTAGTGCTCCTGTGCAGCTCTCCAGCTTCAACATTTCTCAGTGCTTCTATTCCTAGAGCGGTCAAAAACATGGCCTTTGCACTCTGCAAGCCAACCACAAGAACTTTGAACGCCTTATCCTCATGCTTCTGAGGGAGGGCAATATCCCTCCCTGCCCTGCCAGTAGAGCTGTAACAAAATCCGGGTTATCCGGTTTTCAACCCGGATAAATACGTCACCCGGGCAGACCGGATGGTGGCATGCATTTGATCCGCCTTAAAAAAAAATAAATAAATAAATAAAATGATCTGCCCAAGTCGAGCCAGACGGCATTTCATTATGTCAACAAATGGCAGTTACAGCGCTCTTGCACCTTGGTCGTGAGAGAAATGATGAAACCGGAATATATATCCCTCTTTAGTTGCCTACAAGGCTACAGTCATTCTCTAGCATGGTGTTCAGTCACGAACACACAGTCACACACTGAGTGAAACGAAACCTAACTCCCGCCCCGTTTGTCACGAGCCCGTTTGTCACGAGCCCGTTTGTCACGAGCCCGTTTGTCGGTTAAGTGAGCCATGCCCCCTATTGATCCGTCCTGACTTGCGATCCGTCCGTTACTTACAGTGAGGGACGAATCCCCGCTGACTCGTACCACCTGGGTGACTCACGGCCCGACAGCGAAAATCCTTGCTGCCGACTGGGCGCTCGCTCGTCAAGTCACGCGACAGAATTCTGTCTTGAGCGCCCAGTAGGCAGCAAGGATTGTCGTCAAGCCATCTGACTGCTGAAGCCTCTGTACCTCGCTACAGGCTCGGTTAGCGTGGCTTCATGCATCTTGTACAGTCGTTGAAAAATAATAATTTTGTGATATAGGGAGGGCAAGATCATTCCATGTTGTTTACTTGTAGGTCTAAACTCAGCATTGCCTCACCTAATGCTACCACATTTGTCGCTGTGTAAATGCACACACTAGCTGTTGTGTCTGGCTTTCAGATAAAATGGCATTGAATTATTACTTGACAAAAATAAATGAATGAACTTGTAGCCGTAGGCTGCTCTTTGATTTATCAAAATGAATTGATAAATGGGACAAAAAAAAGGCGAGGCGCATAGCCACTAAACGGCAGAAAGGTTTTTTTTTTTTTTTTTTTTAATAAGTGACTCAAGTGATTCAAGTGATCCGTATAACTCGAATCCCCTCCTCGAAATGATCCAATCAGCCTGGATTGCCCAAAAGATTCGAGTTAAGCATCTCTACCTGCCAGTGTCTGAGCCTGTACCTGGTCCGCACCTAATGTTTGGTTTATGGTCAATGGGCCTCATGCAAGAACATTTTCGTATTTTTATTCTAAATTTCTCTCACTTTTTTCGTAAGAAGGTCTCGTACGAACACGCCACGTCAGATTCAACAAGCGCTCTTAACTTCGGAAAAAGTGTGTAAACGACCTGCGTAAAGGATGAATCACACCTGTGCGTATCTAAGTTCATGTGCACGAGGATAGTAGATTTGCATACTCCACGCCCTGAAGTTTTGATTTCAGAGATCCAAAAAGGAAAATCTGTCATATGTGTCTCGTGCTCCAATTATGATTGGCAGTCCAGCCACGGCATGAAAGTCCCTCTTAATTTGCATTTATTGGACAGCGGTGTATGGGAATTTGATGTACCATGTGTGATAAACTGATCAGAGCTTTGATGACCAAGGGGAGCGCACGACTCACAGAGGACTGGGACACCCCCGATCTGTCTCCAATCTCGCTCTGAAAGGTTCCAGTGGCCAAAAATCCAAGGGTGGTGCGGACCTGGACGTGTGGTGGAATTGGGTTTGATCGGCGTGTTTTTCTCTGGAGTTGTGGCTCGAGCAAGCTGCATATTTGTAGCAGCACAGTCCTTGGGAATCTAAATCGCAATGTCAGCCATTCGTCTGTCTCCACACGGTCTCTTCCAAGAGCCGGACGCCCTAAGGCATCCAAAAGTAGCAAGACAGCCGCTGGTTACGCTTCCCATTGACCTTGTTACAGATTCAAATGAAACTTCAATAAGAGCACAAATTTAAGTCAAACAGAATAATGTCAGCATCAATATGGGGTACAATGTATATATTTATTTATGTTTGCTTCAAAGTAATTAAATATACAATCCATTAATCAAGCAAACTTGTTTGGAATAACAGCGGACTGTTTTAGGAAAGTCCTACGACAGCTCTGGATCACTCGTAAATTCTGTTCATACCTGAAAGAAAACGTAAAATACGAAAAGATTGGTGAATGCGCAAATTCTCTTAAATCACTCGTATGGACGATTTAAGAACAAATCTGTGCGTACGAACGGTTGTTGCATGAGGCCCATTGTTCTTGCCCTTGAGAACAACGGCTTGACATCCCAGCAGCTGGTGCACCCAGTTCTGCACTTCCCGATTTTGGTAACTTCACACATAGGGCACAAGTGGCGTGTTTGAGAAACACGATTCAATGCAAGAGTGTGCGAGATGGTCCTTATCTTCAGGCATCTGTACCATCCATCAAAACAAAAGAAGGTACGACCATTGCAAATGTTACAAAAACGTCAAACACCACCTAAAGGTTTAAACTGTGTGGTGTCGTGTCTTCATTTTGTGCTGTAGGACTCCAAGTGCTGTGCGTGTGGGGCAGCAGTGCCGTCTTCTATGTCGCAACACCTGGGGCCTCATGTACAAAGACTTGTGTGGATTTCCTACTGAAACATGGCGTACGCTCAAACCCAAATGCCCTCCAACGTCGGATGTATGAATCTGTGCGCACGCATCAATCCAAGCACATTTCATTTGTACATCCCAATCAACGTGGAATTGAGCGCACATTTCGGAGCACCCAACTCCTCCCTGTCCAAGCCCCGAATTAAATTTGCAAATAATATTTAAATGAGCCCTGCACCTGCGATTCCCCTCTGTGTACGATTAGAAAATAAAGAAAAAAGAATGAATAAGACGGGAAAAAATAAGAACTTTACGGAAAGCGAGATATCGGTGCTACTTTCTGATGTGGAGGCCCGCAAAAATGCGTTCTTTGGCACGCTGTCCTCCGGCATAAGCAGCAAACGCAACGTGGGTGGGAGAGTGTGAGGCTGTTAATGCTGTCAATGCTGGGGGGTCTGAGAAGCCACACAAGCAGAGGTGAAGAAGAAGTGGTCCAACATTAGGTGGATGTGAAGCAGAGACTGGCTGCCCACCGCTGCAGTGTGGCCAAAACAGGCGGGTGGGGGGGTGACCGACTGTTTAAACAGAGAGTCGGGGCAACTATGGGTGGCACTGTTCTTTGCCCACAGAGACGATCAGGGGCTTGTTAGAAAGATCTTAAGCTGAAGTTTAACCAGCAATAAACTAACTTTAACCACCGACTATGATGTTGTGAAGATGAGATAGAAATTGGGGGCGCACATACTCAATGCGCGTCACGGGGAATAATATTAGGACAATTACACGAATAAAGTTACTCACCAAGCTACCCATCGCGCACAGTGCCAGCTTGTAGTCTGTTCCCAACAATGCTGTTACTCAGAATGTATGAATTGTGCGTTGAACCAGGCCACCTCGCCACAATGTTGGTTAACTGCATTTACGCATCACATATGATCTGTACATCGATCGAATGAAAATGTTTCCTGTTAACATACAAATTCATCATGTGATGGCGCTTTTATAGCAATGTTCTGTCCCACACGGCTGGCATGGCTCGGCTCGGCTCAGGGTAGACTGGCACAGTCCCAATCGGTTGGCCACCTCCCTCTGGAATGCCCCGGTTGGAACCCCAGTGTGCACATCACCTGTGGGCACAGGCAGCGCATGGCTCGTCGCTGTGTTGCGCTCCAACGCCGGCCGCAGCTCTGCACACAGTTCCAGGAGGATTTCCCTCAAAACTCAGTCGCCATCATGTGCCATCAAATCATCTGTCTAGTGAACACACGCTCTCTTCGAATTGTACCATTTGCAAAGTCTTATAATATCACTAAAGCAGCCATTGTTTTTAAAGGTATGCATTGCACCACTTTGCGCTGCTTTTATATCCGCTCGTGTAATTGCAGACACATGGGTGCGTTCATTGTTTATCAGTATTAATTGTTCATGTGTCTCAGATGTGCACATCACTTTCTGAGGACTAATTGTTTTCACATTTATTTATTATAACAGTTTCCCAACATCACCTTAGGTGTCGCCAAAGAATCAGCAGCTGTAGAAAAGTGCGTGCGCCAGCCCTGAAGTTGGCGTGAGGCACTGCACATTTCCACGGTCTTTTCGCTCTTAATACATCTGATCGTTGACGTGAAAAGGTGCGTACGCCACTATTTTGTGCGTACGCACCCTTTGTACATGAGGCCCCTGCTCTTTAGGAAGAAGACTGAGGTGAGATCAACACACTTAACTCATTGGCTGCCAGCCATTTTCAGTTCGGAGAGACCCATACTGCCAATTGTTTTACAGTATTTTGACTGATTTTCCAAGACCCACAGAAAAGTGTGTCTTATGACTATGTACACACCGAAATAACCAAACGAAAGAGTAGACTCTCTTCTTTCATCAGGAAAAAAAACTTTCTACCATTTTCAGTCCTTTAGTAATAGACAGTAGAACATAGGTTGGTTTCACCAAAAACAGCTGTTTGACCAAAAAAACGGAGAAAACGAGCTTCTTTTTGGGTAATTTTGCCAGTATATTCTCTGTTTAGTGTTTACAAGCTTAAGATTTAGTGACAAACTCCGCTAGATTGTCCCCCAGCCCGCTCCGTTAAAAAACGCAATTGACGTCTATAGACGTCTTTGGCAGTCAGCGTTTTTTTTTAAATTGACGTCTATAGACGTCAATGGCACCGAAAGAGTTAAAGAAAAAAAATGTTTGTACTGACATACAGTTCACTCACAGCTTAAGGGATAAAAAAAAAAGGATTTGCGTTTGCCAGAGCTAAGTCCCATCTTAGAAGTTCAGATTTCCCACGTGACACATTTTAGAGACTTCTGTCACTGAACTGTCCAAACAAATGCCGTCAAATTTAGCAGCGCCAATACGAGTTGAAAGCTCGCCATCCACCCTTCCTTCTTAATACACACAAACTAAATCATAACCAGTCAAAACTGAGCATCGTTGTTGCTGGATTTAGGGACTTTCCCATGGTTTTAGCACAACATCAAGCACCCTTACGAACAACTCACAGCTACTAGCTACTATTCATGGCGACTATTAACGGCAGTCTCAATTTTTCTTTCCCCCCACAGACAGAGATAAGAACCGCCTCTGCAATCTGCATCACTGCCGTGATCACGATACTGTAGAAAGTATTCTCTAAATTTAGAAGTCGCTGACCGAACCATCTGATTGGAGCAGCTCTGCAAGTGATGAGGCTGTGAATGTGAGCACGATTTAGGATTATTCAGATGCCTCTAAGTTAAAATCTGACTAAATCTGGCTATAATTATACTATAAATTGCGGCAGTATAGTCAAGATTTGTGGAATTTCCATTCAAAATTTTGATTTAAGTTCAAATAATTAGCATTGCCATTGCAGTTACAGTTGGTTGTATTTTGGACATTGTCGATGAAGGACAGAAGACGAATTACACCACTTTCAATGAACACACAAATGGTTTTGACAGAAGACAGCTGTCCAGGTTTAGCAAAGGTAGCCCTTTGCTGTTCTTATCAAGGATAACAGACTTTTTCTCTCTAATCAAGAACATAAAGGCAGTGCAACATTCCTGAAGAACAGAGACAGAGGAGGATGTTTACAAGGTCGTTCATGTGGAGAGGGGCACAAAAGAGGAGGATGTTTTCTCTGTACTAGCTTCATATACGGCAGGGAAATTCTCAGTAAAGTATAGGATGACCTAAACACACACACAGACACAGCACAGTGTAATGGCCCCTTTCCTGCCCAGAAACAATCTAAAGTAACTACATGAAAAGAGAGGAACTATCAGAATATGCTGAACTTACTTCAGACAGATCCGGCACAAATCTAATCACGGGAATCGGCTTTCACTGATGGCTGCAGAGGAGGGTTGGTGATGTGTGTGTTACAGTAATGCAACATTGCAATCTCAAAATGCTACTTAGTAGCAACAGTCATCAATAAACTTAATTCAGCCACAGAGAATCCCAGAGATGGGTTTCATGTTGCTGTCTCAGTTTCAGGGAAGCATCAATAGAATGTGTTTGTTTAGACAAAAGCTGAAGAAAGGAAAGTTTGCAGCATCATTTCAGCCTCGGAACTATGAATTGTCTTCGGAAGACGTCAGCAATTTGTGGATGCTTTTTGTTTTTGTTCTGGCTTTGGCATAAATCATACAGCCAAGAAAACAGGGCGGGAAAAGCTTGACTGCTAGTTTTTTTTCCAAGGTTTGTTTCCAGTTAGAACAACGACTTCTTCTACTGAATTACAACCGCTGCTGCTTTTAAAAAAAAATTATTTAGATTTGCTTCACTAGACGATACAAATCTGACAACTGAGTAGACACAAACTGTAACGAGTCACTCGACGTATATTGAGTAAACAAAAAAACTGTTTCTTTGATTATGCATGTTACTATTAAACTCCTCGACGTTGGGCTTTAACAAGTAATCTCATGAGGAAATTGTCCTTTACTTCCTGTCATCCTTTCAATGAAGCAGCATAAATTGTGAAACACTGAGCTGGAAAACTATGAATCACTGAATCACTGCTAATCATTCCAAAATGCCACATGGACATAACTTTCACATTAACTTCCAGCACACAACTTGTCTGGCCGATAAGTTGAATAAGCAGTATCCTTTCACACAATGCTTCGTGGAAATAATTAAATGTCAGATAATATGCTCTAACGTTCATCATGATTAGTTAGAAACACACTGCATTTGTTTTGACTAATTCATCAGCTTCTCCCGTAAAAGATATTTTGGAGGGGGGTGAAGAATTTCCGAGTAGAGATAAATTATGTCAATTAACATCGTTCAGCAGCATACAACACAACCCCTTTACTGGAAACATATGGGGCCTGCTGCGTGACTCACTACAGCTGCTATGTTTACGCACAGAGTGAGATATGTAGATACGCATTTAGTTTTTGTCAGATTAAATGACTGCGTTTACACACGACTCATTTTACAAACCTGCTGTGGATCTCCAACAGTCCAAGAACAGCTCCTGCTCGCTTTGGCTAACTTTGCATCATCAGCCTTTCTTGCAAACCACCACTGACAGACCGATCTACCAAGATTTTCAAATGTTAGAAAAATGTTCATCTTACCAACATACTGGGAGGATAAATGAAAAGAAACTGGAATAAGAATGCAAAGAATTTGGGGAGCTGTTGAAAACGAAAAACAAAGTGCCATGATTTGCAGATCACTGGAACCCCTTTATCGCCAAACCCCATTTCCAAAAAAGGGTGGGAAATATTTTAAGCATTAACACAAGGTCAAATAACTGATTTTCAGCGTCTTCACTGGCCAACTTAATTGTGTTTAGAAAATATAAACAAAAGTCAAATTCGATGCCAGTAACACACTAAAAAAAAAAAAAAAAAAAAAAAAAAAAGGTGGGACAGGCATGTTTACCTTAGTGTTTCATCACCCTTCCTTTTCCTGATGCTTTTTAACAGTATGTGAACCGAGGACAAACCAATTGTTGCAATTTGCTGAGGAAGAATGTGTCCATACTTACAGAATACAGGATTTAACCTGAATCTCTTCCTCTCTTGGAGACTGTGGACGGGCCAGTCAAACACACATGCTCTGTGTCTATGAAGCCAAGCTGCATTATGAGGTCTCGTATTGCCCTGTTGAAATGACCGCTCATCTCCCATCTTGATGGCAGCACATGTCTCTAAAATTTAAAATTCCAATGTACACTGTCAGTCTTAGGTTATCCGTGCCATGGACTTGGCTTTTGAACAAGACAATATATAGTTCGAGTATATGGTTCCTTGAGTAACACAGGTTCAGGTTACATTTCTGGATTCAGCGGTGTTGAGCGAAAATGGTTTTTCAAGGTTCATGAGGCTATGTTGATCACGGTGCCACGATGGTTTCTCACACAACGCTGCCTAAAGCCTCGTTTCCACTGTCAGTACGGTTCGGGTCACTTCGTATCGGTACGGTACGGGTCGGGTCGCTTTGGGGTCAGCGTTGCGTTCCCACTGTACAAAGGGGACCCTCGGGGTGGGCGGACTGCGTGCCGAAGCAAACCTGTTTATCCTCCCCAAGGGAACAGGTCCTGTATGCTCAGTACCCCAAGCAGAAGGGTTACAAAAATGGTAACGGGTACCATGGGACCGGTACGCTTTCATGGTAGTGGAAACACTGAAATAAGCGAACCGTTCTGAACCGACCCGTAGTGAAAACGGGGCTTAAGAGCTCGAAGGTCCTGTCCATCCAACAGTGGTGTTAGTCTTTGAGATTTCCTCTGACTCCCTAAATCTTTGAGCAATATTTGGTACTGTAGATGTTAAAAGACCAAAACATTTATTGGAACTTATTGCGATGATTCTCTGCACAGGTTTGGCACAAAGTGGTGAGCTATGACCCATTTACTTGGAAAGACTGAGCCTTTGATGGACGGTCCTTTTGGTCCTTTAATACCTAATCCTGCCACCTTCACCTGTAACCAACTGATTGTAGAATCTCCCAGAACACTGTACCTTTTGCATTCCATAAAAAGCCTGCTTATTTTGAACCCTTCAAAGAATATGGGGGATAAGGCACGTTGAAACAATGTTTTTGTAGGCAGACCAGTTAAGCATTCTGACATGATTAGGTAGTCGTGCTGTTGTAACGCCTACAGAATGTTTTGTGGTTTTGCCTTGAGGAAATGAGAAAGGTCTTGCCTGAAAGAGACTGAAAGGCAGACTATCTTGTTCCAAAACCTGTATATAGAGGTGGATTTATCTGTTCTCACCCTATGTCTCCCATGACTTCATTCAGACATCCCCCCCAAGAGTGACTGTAAGAGCCACGGCGCAATACTTGCAGTTTGTAAGATTGGACAATATAAAGCGAGGTATAGTACCAAAGTCTTTCTAACCTTTTCATGTTATGTTGTCAGATTATTATTAGCATATAA
Organism: Odontesthes bonariensis; assembly: GCF_027942865.1. Lineage (NCBI taxonomy): Eukaryota > Metazoa > Chordata > Actinopteri > Atheriniformes > Atherinopsidae > Odontesthes > Odontesthes bonariensis. The sequence goes on along the minus strand of NC_134516.1, from coordinate 14,663,253 downwards.
AATATGCTGTAATGGAGTCACATTAAAATTTACCTTTACTATTTGTTCATATAAGGCTCACAAGGGTTAGTTTTGTTCAATACTGTAGTGAGCTCATCTGTTACCATTACTATTTTTGTGGTGCGACTTTAGGACGTGAACATTTTCTTTGTTCGGCGCTATGTTTTTTTTTTTAATCTGGCTTTTACCCACAGTCCAAAAACATGCATGTGTGGTTCATTGGTGATTCTAAATTGACCGCAGGAGTAAGTGAGTTTGTATGGTTGTTGGTCTCTGTGTTGGCCCTGTCCAGGGTGTACCCCTCTCTCATCCAACGGCAGCTGGGATAAGCTGCAGCCAACCGCGACCCTAATTTGGTTTAGGCGAGTAGAAAATGGATTGATGGTTTTAACAAAATTACAAGATCATAAATCATCAAAAACTGTAAAAAAAAAAAAAAAAAAAAATCTGGGCGTGATTTTTGACGCTGAGCTTAATTTTGTTGCACATATCAAAAACATAACAAATATAGGTTTTTACCATCTAAAGAATATAGCCAGAGTCCGCCCGTTTCTCTCTCTGGCCAGCACAGATGCATGCTTTCATCTCTTGTGGTTTTGATTACTGTAATGCCTTGCTCTCTGGTCTTCCAAAAAAGAGTATCTTTAATCTTCAGCTTCTGCAGAATTCAGCCGCATGAGTGCTGACGAGGACCAGAGGGCGGGAGCACATTATACCAGTTTGAAAATCGCTACATTGGCTCCCCGTACGCTTCAGGATCAATTTCTAAGGTTCTTTTACTCCTTATTTATCGGACTTACTTTTACCATATCAACCCTCACGGACCCTGAGATCGAAAACACACCGTGAGGCGGCTTTTAGTTATTATTGGCCCCCGATTGTGGAACAGCCTGCCGGAGAGCCTCAGGGCCTCAAAAGAGGCTCAAGACTCACCTTTTGAATCAGGCTTTTATTTGATTTTATGGATTTCCTTTACTCCTTTCAATCAAACTTTCTATACTTATTTTAATGATATGTTTTAACTACATGTTTTAATTACACGAGCTGAAAAGTATTTTTATCTATTTTGTTGATTTTATACCTTTTTGCCTCATTTTACTGCTTTAGTCTTTCAGTTTTTAGCTGCAGTGTTTCCTCATGGGGGCCTACCAGGGGGGCTGTCCCGTGGGCTGCTCTGGCCCAGGTGGCTGCAGGGCTCTGCACCTTTGTGTGGGGCCTCTTGTCTGCCCGGGTCGGGGCTGTCTCTGTGGCAGCGCTCCCTGTAGTCGTGGGCCGGGAGCCCTCTTGCCTTAGGTCTCGGTGCCCGGCCACGTCTCTGTGTAGTGGGTGCAGTGGGTCTGAGCTTGTTTGTTTGTGCGTGCGTGCGTGCATGTGTCTCTGTGGGTATTTTTGGGGGTGGGTATTTTTGTCATTGTTGTTTTTAGCCTCTGTGAGACACTTTGTATTGCTTTTTAAGTATGAAATGTGCCATATAAATAATATTTGATTTGGTAATATGTTTGTGGGACTGCAGCACCTAATAATAGTAAGGAGAAACAGATGTAAACTAAAGTCTGTACCAAATATATATGTAAGTGGAGAACCGTTAAAAAATGTTGATGAGTTTAAATATTTGGGAGTGACTTTAGACTCCACTCTTACTTTTAAGAAACACATTAAAAAACTGGGCAACACTGTGAAATACAGCATAGCAAATTTGAGACATATTCGCAATTCCCTAACTGTTGATGCTGCAAAGAGCTATGTAAATGCCATGATAATATCTCATTTACACTACTGTATGTCAAGCTGGTCCCAGGCTACCAAGACAGCCATGAAATCAATTGCATCACTTTACAAACAAGCTCTTAAAGTTTTGGACAGACGTCCCTCTCAATTTCACCACTGTGTCATACTGGACAAGTATAACTTGCTCAGCTTTGACAACCTCATCCTATATTCTGATATACGCCTCATGCACAAAATTATCCACAATACCGCTCCACCACCTCTGAAAACCTTCATCCATCCTTACTCTGAACGCACAAGCAGAGCAACTAGATCTACCAGCAGGGGAAACTGTAGCCTCCCAAGTCGGCGCACTGCATTTGCACAATCTGCCTTTTCTTTTAGAGCAACTAAGCAATGGAATACCCTTCCCACCCACATAAAAAACATTGCAAATTTCTAGTGATGCTCCGATCGATCGGCTGCCGATCATGATCGGCCGATAATGCCCAAAAATAGCCTGATCGGCGATCGGAAAAATATGCCGATCAAAAAACCGATCACGTGACGTAAATTACTAGCTTTTTTTTTTTTTTTTTGACGTAAATTACTAGCAACCACTTTCTAATGTGGTAGGTGACGTGTGTACAGAACCGAACAGGCAAAACCTCTACAGTGCATCTCGACAACATGACCTCTCCTGTCTGGAATTTCTTCAAAGTGTGTCAGAAAGATGTGTAACTTACTGCGGTCACGCCATCTGCGCTTCGGAGAGGCACGGTCGCGCTAGCTACACTTGAAAATCTAGTGCGCGTTGTACGGTAAAGCGTGTGAGCGATTTATGGTGCATTCAAGTGCACCCCGTAAAATCAGAAATCTATATCGAAGTTGATTTTTCATTTGTTGGAATACATACACCTGTCATTACTTGGTTGTTTTTTTTACTACATTCTTTTTAATGATTAAAACAAAATGATAGAACAAAATTATTGAAGCATATTCAGAATCAAACTCATTTCTGCATAGTCAGATTTGAAAACTTCATTTAGAACCAAATCAAAATGTTCTCTGCCGACTCCACCAGATTCTTGTTCTACATGTCCCCAGCTACCTCTGTGGTGATTTTCAAGTTATTTCCCTGCATCATTGTTTAATAATCTGATGTTGAAATCATACCCAATGAATGGTGTATATGGGCAGATTAAAATATTAATAGAAAATAAAAAACAATTGTTTTCTGCAAACTCCACCAGATTCTTGTTCTACATGTCCCCAGCTACCTCTGGCGGTTTAATTTCTATAAATGGTGCACTCTCTGCTAGATGAAAGGCATAGAAATGTCCGATTCCTTCCGTGATCGGCAGTGATCGGCAATCGGGCAGATCATGATTTTGGTGATCGGTGATCGGTGATCGGTCCAAAAAATGCTGATCGGAGCATCACTACAAATTTCTATACCTTTTCACGTGAAGTGAAGCAATGGCTTTTATGTAATCAGTCTTGTCACCACTAATAGATTTGCACATGACTGTCTTGACATTTTGCTGAGCAGTTGCATATGATAATCTTTTTATGTTGTGTGTGTATGTGTGTGTGTGTGTGGTCTTTGCCTGAGTGACTGCTTCTATTTTATTGTATTTTATGTTTCTAACCTGCCCAGGGACTGCAGATGGAAATTAGCTGCTAAGCTACAATCTGGTGCAGGTCATCTTTTTACTTTTGTCATTAATGTACTTTGCACATGGTCCCTGACTAAATAAAAAAAAAAAAAAAAAAAAAAAAAAAAAAAAAAAAAAAAAAGATCCACGGAGTGGAAGAGTTCACTTCACAGCCTGCTGCATCTTTAGTCAGGTGACAGTCGAGTGTTGCAACGTGTTTAGAAAGCCTTCTGCTGGATCCCTAATCCTCCCGGACTCAGCTGCTCTCATACCTTTATGTTGCTTTGGTTAAAAATGGATGTGTGTTCAGTACAGATGTTTTCCCGCTCAACTTAAGGGATGACTGACAACTGTTCTATCTTCTAAGCATCAATTTCTTCTTGTTCAGGCCAAAGAGCTGCAAGTTTGTTGTAAGTGAGCGGCTGTGGCAACAATGCCAAGAAACAGAAGATCTCCTTACTGGAGAACAACTTGGAGCAGCTCACCAAGTTCCACAAGCGGATAAACTGAACCTGTCATGAAAGTAGGACCACACATAAAAGGAGATGTTTCATGACGGAGACTAACAGTGAAAGACCTGCTATACTTCACCCTGAGATGTGAAGAAGAGTAATGTGACGTAAAAAGGTGACATATGAGTGCACATATTGAGTTGCTTCCTCCATTCCACAGCTGATCTGAGACAATTTCTTCAGGGGTGGGTTGCCAGCAAAAATAAAGAAACGGTGGACATAGAAGTAGAATGAACAAATAAGCTGCAAGGGAGAACTTAGTTTTTCACACACTGCTTTTGGGTTTTGGTTTAGCTATTGCTAAATGAGTAATGACACCATGTAGTGTGTCATGTGTTGTTCATCTGAGGTTGTATTTACCCAGTTTAAAGACTTGGTGAGGACCAGAGGCCGTCATTTATTTTTTTCACCAAAACTTTCTAAAGTGCCTTTTTATAAAGTCAAACCAAAATATGCTCCAGTGTTGCGTGGGGAAAGAAGACCAGACAATGACTCAACAATTGGAACAAAAGCGTCTGCGATTCTCCCGATTCCTGGTGTTCACAACCGTGAAACAGAATAGAGCACAAAGTGAGTTTCTTTCTGAGGGATTAGGGCTTGAATTGGAAGCAAAGTCAGCTCTGTGTGTTTATTATGAAGCTGGAGAAGAACTAGAAACAGCAGCCTTGGTTCTGCCCACAGATGGTTGAATTATTTTTCATTCATTCAGACAGAGACAGTTAGCTGTTTCCCCACTGAAGTGTTAGAGGCTAGAGCAAGAGCAAATGAAAACTAGTCACGTCTTACATGACTCACAGTCAGTTGGCTAAAAATACAGATTACTTTAAAGGAGAGTTTTTACATTAAAGGAGACTTGTGAGGGTCTTTGTCTTGTAGTCCGAGTCCAAGTCAAGTTGCAAGTGTTTGAGGACCTGACTCTTCACCCTCTTAACTTTGTTGGCTTGGTGGTATCGTCGGAGATGTTTACTGCCAGTGGAGAAGAGCCTGCTTGGAATCCTGCCCGATGACAGCACTCGGATCCCTCTTTTTAAGCGCTTTGAACTGAGTTACCAACTCCACAAGCAAAGGGAGGAATGGTGTGACAGATGAGGCCACCCCAGCAGCCTAGGCCTATAGCAACATAACTATGGGATGTTTCAGGGTCACCTGAGCCATTCCTAACTACAAATTTTATGAAAAAGGAAAGTTTTAAGTGTAATCTTAAAAGGTAGAGATAGTGTCTGCTTCCTGAACCCAAACTGTCAGCTGGTTCCACGAAGAGGGGCCTAATAACTGATGGCTCTGCCTCCCATTCTACTTTTAAAAACTCTGGGAAGCACAAGTAAAGCTGCAGTTTGGGAGCCAGGTGCTCTGTCAGGAATATATCTTAGAACAAGATCTTTAAGATACGACGGAGCTGGGTCATTAAGAGCTTTATACGCGAGGAGAAAAATCTTCAATTCTATTCAATTCTATTCTGAATTGAACAGGGAGCCAATGAAGTGAAGGTAAAACTGGAGAAATGTCATCAGAACTTTTAGAGAATTTGTGGGACAGTTCGATAATAAATAATAATAATAATGAAGAATTAGCAGTCCAGTTTTGAAGGAAGAAATGCATGGACTTGATGAAGTGTAAAGTGCAGTCGCTGCTCCTCTGCATCAAAAATGAATGAACTGAGGCGGTTTGTGTATCTGTTCAGGGTGCTTTCCATCTGTGTATCTGTCAGTCACTCCTCATCCATCCACGTATTTATTTGTTAGGTTGGCTTATTTGTCACGTGAGTAAGGGTTGATTTTTAAAAGGCGCAGCAGCTTGCGAGTCCATAGCGAAGATGTACGAAGCCACCAGAAGATTTAAGGCTCCTGGCGTCTTTATTTCAGCTGGTTTGAGTCCTTTGTTCACTTGTATGTATCCCAGGATATTGATGAAGCTGAAGCCTATGCTGCCTACTGATGTATAAATGTGGTATGCAGTGTGAAAGCGCTCTGAGTGGTCAGCTCCACTGGAAAAGTGCTTTATAAGTAGCGTCTATTTACCATCTGTGATTGGAGGAAGATGGGTTTGAATCCAAAGTAAATGAAAATAATAAGTCATCACTGGATATTTTTTAATCATGAATTGCGTAAAACACAGACTGGATCCATGAATGCTTTCAGTATAACTAACACAGTCAAAGTCCAGTCCAGTTGGTGGCAACAATCCACCTTTTAGCTGGTTTTGCAGCTGCCAGTGAAGCTGCTGTTGGTAGAATCTGGATCCCTGTTCCATAAAGGTGAATGGAATCTTCCACTTCCTGTTTGTCAGTGTGGAGTTTGAGCTGCAGCTGTTTGGATGGATAGGAGCAAAGGGAGCAAACATTTGGGTAAGTGCCCTTTGATATCACTCAGCAACAGTGACTTTGAATGTATGATGACATGAAACTGATTGTGAATGGAAACATAGCTCCAAAGCTAAGTGAAGAAGCTCAGGTTTGTTAGCTTTGTTTGAAATTGTATTGATTAGATTGAAGAAATAAGAAAATTAAGTTTTGTAAAAGGTAGAAAATATTTTGTTAAGACACGGAGTAAATGAAACGGGTGGTTTGAAACAGTTTGAATGAATGAAGTTTGTTTGATTGAAGCAAAAAGTGTGGATGTGCTTTTTAAATGTGTCCACTGAGTGAGCTCAATGAGGCTGTAGGCCGGGGAACAATGGGCCTGATGCAAGAAGCACTGGTACGAACAGATTTGCTCTTAAGTTTGGGTAGGAGTGATTTAAGAGAAGTTTGTGCATTGACCTATTTTTTTGGAATTTGAAGTTTTGTTTCAGGTACGAAGAGAATTTACGAGCGAGCCAGAGGTGTCGTAGGAGTGAGGTAAAACAGTCCGCTGTTATTGGAATGAAGTTTGCGTGAATAATGGATTGATTGTATATTACTTTGAAGATATTATAAATATATATATACACATTATAGCCTATAATGATGCTGGCATTGTTGTGTTTGACTGAGATGATGAAGTAATTGAAGGTTAATTTGAGTGTGTATAAGAAGATGAATGGAAAGCGTAACCAGTGGCTGACTTTGTTTACACGCGCTAAGGCATCCAAAAGTACAGACTAATGGCTGAATGCGATTTAGATTGCCAAGGACTGTGCTGGTGTAAATATGCAGCTTGCTAAAGCCACAACTCCAGAGAGAAATACGCCGATGAAACAAACTAACCCAATTCCACTACATGTCCAGGTTGTACAGATGTTTAAAGAATAGAAAGTGCTGTACCAGGAGAAGGTGTTGTGCTTGATCCATTTGATGGGAGAAGACACAATGTCCCTGAAAGTCTGTTGTACCAGAGAGGTGTGAAGATGACCTTAAACTAGAGTCAAAATGGACACCTGAAGGTGTTTTTTTTTTTTTTTCCATTTAAATCAGAAAATGTTGTGTGACACACTATTGGCACTATAGGCGTGCTTTAAACTGGTTCAAGTCCTATCTGGAGGACAGGAAATATTTTGTTGAAATTGGTAACTGTGTCTCAGACCAAATGGCTTTGACCTGTGGGGTTCCCCAAGGGTCAATCCTGGGACCCGTATTGTTCAATCTGTACATGCTTCCACTAGGCCAGCTAATACGCAGCTATAATGTGTCCTACCACAACTATGTAGATGACACTCAGATCTACGTGTCACTGACGGCAGGAGAACACGGACCTATAGATACATTGTGTCTCTGCATCGAACAGATCAGTGTGTGGATGCAAAACAATTTTCTCCAGCTAAACTCAGACAAAACTGAAATCATTGTCTGTGGCCCACAGAAACAAAGAGAAAGTGTTATCAGTCACCTTGAGACTCTCTCTCTAAAACCTAATTATTAAGTTAGAAATCTCTGGGTAATATTGGACTCAGACCTGAACTTTAATAGCCACATTAAATCAATAACATCAGCAGCTTTTTACCATATTAAAAACATTGCCAGAATCAAAGGAATAGTGTCTAAACCAGACTTAGAGAGACTGATCCACGCGTTTGTCTCCAGCAGGTTAGATTGCTGTAACGGCCTGCTCGCTGGGCTCTCTAAACGGTCTATAAGACAGCTGCAGTACATCCAGAACGCTGCTGCTCGAGTCCTGACTAGAACCAGGAAATACGACCATATTAGTCCAGTGCTCAGGTCTCTGCACTGGCTTCCTGTCGCTCAGAGAATAGACTTTAAAACAGCTCTGCTTGTGTACAAGTCTCTTCATGGTCAAGCGCCAAAGTACATCTCTGACATGTTAGAGCCATATGAACCAACTCGGGCTCTGAGAACCTCAGGGAGGGGTCTCCTGCTGGGGCCCAGAGTCAGGACTAAACAAGGTGAGGCTGCGTTTCAGTTTTATGCCCCTAACATCTGGAACAGCCTTCCAGAAGATGTGAGACAGGCCTCAACTCTGACAATGTTTAAATCCAGGCTGAACACAGTTCTATTTAGCTGTGTATATGACACCTGAAAGTATTTTATCTGCACTTTTAAATGAATTAATTAATGATTATTTTTAATGGTTTTTTTATTTTTATTTCTTTTTAATGATTTTATTGCCTTCTTGTGACTTTATGTACCTGTAAAGCACTTTGAATTACCTTGTGTACGAATTGTGCTTTATAAATAAAATTGCCTTGCCCTTGCCTTGCCTTCTTTATTATTGAGCTGTGGCAGAAATGTTGTGAAAAGGTTCCAGCTGATGCAAAATGTTGCAGCAAGAGTTGTGATGAGATGTATGTAGTTTATTTTTTTATTGGTTTGTTGTTATTATTTGTAGCAGCAGTCATTGTCCCAAGGTGTTATTTGATACAATTAACGCTGTGGTTAACCCATGCACTTCTTCTGTGACTGATGTACCAATAGCCAATTGTGAGAATTTTCTTGATTATTTTGTTGACAAAGTTGATTGTCAGAAAATATAACAGTAATGTTATTATGAGTAGAAATAAGGATCTACTTGTTGCCCCACCTCATTCTGCTGCGTTTGATCAGTTTGAGTTGGTTTCCCTCTCTTGTAGTGAAATCTCTGAAACCTATAAACTGCCCTTTCTTTGTAAGATTTTAGAAAAAGTTTTTTTATACAATTACAGTCCTTTATTGAGGATAACTCTGTTTTTGAGAAATTCCAATCTGGGTTCAGGTCTCGTCACAGCATTGAGTCTGCACTGTTAAAGGTGCACAACGATATTGCTCTGTCTGTGGATGCCAAGTGCCCTGTTGTCTTAGTTGTGCTTGATCTCACAGCAGCCTTTGACATGCAGTCCAACTGTCACATCTAAGTAATTATGTTGGCATCCACGCCACTGCATTGAAGCTGGTTTGTGTCTTACTTGTCCAGTAGAACCTTCTCCGTTATGGTTGGTGATCTTTCCTCTTCCAGTGAGTAAGATTTCCTCTTATTATTGTACATGCTACCACTTGGGTCAATTATAGCCAGGCACAACCTTTCTTTCCACTGTTATGTAGATGATTTAGAAATGTATCTAGCATTGAAGGCAAATAGTAACAGTGCACAATGTTGTTTGTTTAATTGTATTGCTAATATTAAAGGGATAGTTCGCCTCTTTTGACATGAAGCTGTATGACATCCTATATTAGCAATATCATTTATGAACATTGACTTACCCCCTGCTGCGTCCTGTGAGCCGAGTTCCAGCCGAGTTTTGGCGTTGACGAAGGTAGTACGGCTAGTTGGCTGGGGCTTAAAAAATAAAGCGTTTTGCTTCTCAAAACAATATGCGTTCAAAAGAGTAATACATTTGCATGACAAAATCTTTAGCCAGAAAAAGTCAGACCTCACAATCGCTTGGCGCTATTTCTCTCTCCCTTCGTATCACTACGGGATGTGTAAACTGCAGACCGAGCAGTCCCCTGCTTCTGAGCAGTAAACACCGTAACAGGTGCAGCTGTTGGCAGGTGGCTGCACGCATTGATATGAAGGGAGGCAAAAATAGCGCCAAGCGATTGTGAGGTCTGACTTTTTCTGGCTAACGATTTTGTCATGCAAATGTATTACTCTTTTGAACGCATATTGTTTTGAGAAGCAAAACGCTTTATTTTCGCGACCCCAGCCAACTAGCCAGACTACCTTCGTCAACGCCAAAACGAGGCTGGAACTCGGCTCACAGGACGCAGCAGGGGTTAAGTCAATGTTCATAAATGATATTGCTAATATGGGATGTCATACAGCTTCATGTCAAAATGGCGAACTACCCCTTTAAGCAGTGGTTGGCCCAAAATTTTGTTAATTTAAATGATGACAAAACTGAATGCATTGTGTTTGGGGATACTGTGACGGCTGGCTTTGGCACCTTGTGTTCAAAGCTCGGCTCAACTGTCTGAAATCTGGGAGTGACCTTTGACAGTCATCTGAGGTTGGACAAAGAAATTAACAATGTCGTCAGGAGTATTTTTTTTCCAGTTGCGTTTCCTGGCCAAAGTTAAAATGTTTTTAAGTTGTCATGACCTTTGAGAAAGCCATCCATGCCCTAATAAGTTGAAGGTTAGACTATTGCAATGCACTTTATGTTGGCGTCTCCCAGTCTTCTCTCAGTTGCCTTCAATTTGTGCAAAAATGCTGCTGCCCGTCTTTTAACCAACACTAACAGATGTGTGCACATCACTCCTGTTCTTAACTCCCTCCATTGGCTTCCTGTCCTTTATAGAATTGATTTTAACCTTTGTTTTTAAAGCTCTTAATGGCCTTGCTCTATCATATTTATCTGAGCTTTTAACAGTCCGAAATCCTGGTAGAGCTCTACAAATCAATTTTTGTTGGAAGTGCCCAGGTCAAAAATACAAACACTGGGGTGACCGAGCCTTTTCCATCGCTGTCTCAAGGATCTGGAATAAGTGCCCTGTTGAGCTGCGTCTTATTTCTGACCTGGGCCTCTTCAAATATAGGCTAAAAACCTACTTCTTTAGGATTGCTTTTAATGCCCAGTAGTATGATTACACTTTTATCTTATTTGCATTTGCTGTTGTTTTAATTTATTCATTACCTGTTGTAAAGCACTTTGGTACATTGTAAGGATTGTCTGTAAAGGGCTGTATAAAAAAAAATACATGTATAATTGTTAAATTGAGCATGTAATTTAAGATTGTGGTTTTGACATATAAATTTGGTAATGAGTGAGTTGTTTGATACCTCCTACTAACAGTTTGTCTTTGTTAGCAGGTATTTTTGGTGTGGTGTTTTTTTTTTTCCTTCCCTCTCATCCTATGTGGTTCATTGTTTCATAGTTGGCTTTTGCATGGCCTGGGTGGGATTGAAGACAAGTTTTGTGTTAATGAATTAAAGTGTATAATTGGAGTGTTGTGATGGCATGTAAAATGGATTTTTTTTTTATGTGAATAGTAGTAAACAATGCTTTGTTATCAATAGTAATGGACCAAGCTGGAGATGTAATGCATGTGTCTTGTGTTTAAATATGTTAATGTTTGTATGTAGATTATTTTGAAAATAATTTGACCTACAGTATTTAAGTGTGTTCAGATGATATTTGTTGCTATATAAAGAAAGTGAATTGTGGTTTGACTCAGTGGATGTGTTTGGTAAAGTTGAATGTTGTGATGTGACATTGAGTTATTTATCTTTATGCAAGCAAACATTATGTTTTGGTAAAGGATAAACTAAGGTTTATAGGGTAGGGTGTGTATGTAACCTGTTGAGCTAACTCATACTACTGTTATATCACCTTCTGGAGCACATTTCATTCTTCTCTTTGACCCAAATGTGTTGGTTTCATAAAATCGAATTGAAACGCTATCACCGAGCTATCTCACCACAGTGATAAACAGCCATTTCCCTTAATTTCTTTCTCAACTGTGTGCTACTGAGCTTTAAATAGTTTTTTTTACTGCCTTGGAATTGATCCCAAAAACTTCTGCACACCTGACAAGTGGTCTAACAGGTCGGATGCAATATTCCTGGGAATTAACTAGAAGCTCAGCTTCACAAACATTTCTTTGGATGCTGGAACACTTCCATTCAGCAACCACCTCCTCTGATTAAATAAAAACGCCAAACCTTTTCACTCCTGATCGCCCTTACAAACACCATTTCACTGTTTCCAGCACTTGGCTGGATTCTTACTCTTCTGTGGGTTACAGACATGTTGACTGTGCGTGTGGGTGGTGGAAATTTTTGTTCACAAAGCACACTGAGACCATATCCACATTTGATTTCTACGTCATGAAGGGAAATAGCAGCATTTGCTGTGATCTGAAGGAGCCTCACATTTTACAACTTACTTATACATACAAAAACAGGGTGTTACACAAAAGCTGCATGGGACAGATCAGTTTCTCAGTTGCTAACTTCACCTCTAAAGCCACCTCAGTTGCAAACAAATGGAACTCCTCCTATAGATAAACATGTATTTATATACAGAAAAACACATTCTTTCTCTGAACTACAGGAAAAAAAAAAACATTTTACAGGAAAATTTATAATTTTCCATCACATCTCCCTCCTTTTGATTACATATGTTAATATTCACTTAACCCTTGTATGGTCTTCACTTTTGGGACCCTTTGGTGTCCCTTGGGTTAAATTGACCCGGGACATATTTGGGGCTTTAAAAACAATTCTAACATAAAATTTTATTCCATAAACCATTAACATATATTGTCTTCATCTCAATTTCAAACAACTGAGATAAAATATATGTTTAATGAATACAATCAGTCTCTACTAGAACACAATTAACAATGGAAGCGTGACTACTCTTTTTGTCATAAGGTTATAATTGATGTTAAAAATCCACTATACTCAATACTAAATTGCTCTCCCTGTCTCAGCATCCCAAAGACTTTCAGTCGACTCCCCTCTTGACCTGTAGACACCAGCAAGGATGAGGATGCCAAAGTAGGCATGCAGATGCATGATGTCTATCTCTTTCCACTGGTCACTAAAAACACGTCTCCCCTCAAAATTTGTCATATTCAGAATAATTTGCTGCACTAAGTCAGGAAACAGCAACTCAAAGGATGACTTGATATCCTGAACATAAGAACAAAATCATGTGGGCCCTGGTACCATCCGTATTATGTTAGCAGCTGAGCGAGGGGGGAGTGAAGGTCATCTTCAAATTCACATTCAGATTCACATCTAAATGTGTATGAATTGTGCTCTATAAATAAAATTGCCTTGCCTTGCCTTAATTGTCCTCATATTTGGAGACATCTTCCTCTTCCACATCATTATGTGCCTGACTCTCTTCAAATATGAGTTCCAAAGTCCTCTGGCTAAATCTTTTGGTCATAATGATAGTAGAAGACTACTGTGATTTACAGGTATTTATCTATTTGTCTCACCCCCTTGATGGTGTAAAGCATATAGTGCAAGAAAAGTTTTGATTTTTACAATGTTATGGAATAACATCTAAAAAAAGAAAGTGAGAACAAACAGCTTCTGTGTGCTTTGATGATAATAATGTAACATTGTGTGTCTCTGTATGTGGGTCAAAATGACCCGAAGACCATAAAGGATGTAAATGTGTGGTGTATAGTAGCATGTGAGTAAATTTTTTTTTGTTTGTTTGTACATGTTTATCACAGAAAATAAGCTAAGGCCATTGAGTTTCAGGTACAAAATAATGTATACTTGTACCATTTTTCTTCTTTTGAAAATTTTAAACGGGTCAATTTTTACCCGAATAGCATACAAGGGTTAAAACAAATAATACAAATTTTGTTCACTAATAACCAAATATAACATCCCTGACAAACATCAAATATGTTCATTCATAACTATTCAAAACACATCACCATCATCACTACACACAATAAAAGTAATTAACCGTCACTATCAGAAGTACCCTCAAAGATGGGAGCGAGCCAGATTTCAATCTGAACCGAGCTGGACCATTTGATGATGTACAGACGCATCTATCGTTCTAAGACGAGGTGTAATGCAGCGACCGCACAGTGCTCATATGGATAACCCAATAGAACTGAAACAATCAACGTTTTCCATTCAACAAACATACAATCAAACCATCCTGGAAGGAAAGCATCCACACCTCACTTTTCAACAAAGGCCTTGTTACACAACCATCTGATGCAGTGTTATTTGGTATGAAACTACAGCAACCATCAGGGCACAAACACTTCTAAGGCTAACCTATTCTGCTGTGTCAGAAGACATGTTGGTGCCAATTCTTCAGCCAAACCTTCGAGTGCAATTAATAAATCGCTGCTGGTAGTTAATCCAATCCACCTTTCAATGAATCACAGGCCACGTTTAAACATTTTCCTCAAGTAACGATGGGGAATGAATGATGACGCTGCTGCATGTGGAAAGAAACTTTTAATGCAACTACAAAAATAGACACAAAGCTGCTTTACAAATTACAAAGTATTTCACAGAGCAAATACAAAGCTGTATTCATAGAAAAAGAAGCTGATACGACCATCTTCTGTGTGGCTGACAAAGTCACGTTTGTTCAAGCAGAGGATGTCTGACAACTTGATGCTGAGGGTCTCATTGGTCAAATCCTCTTAAACATTTCACAACAAAATACAAGTTCCTCACCTCAGTCTCCATTTAGGGGTCTGCATGGCTTTTTGCTGTAATTTCAGTACTGGAACATAAACACCAGCTGTTTCTCAATCAGAAATCTGACCCGCGTTCTGAGAAAGTGGCTCCGGTCAGCGACACCTTTCTCTGGAGAAAACAACAAAAGTTGTTTGACAAGATTACAAAAACTTATGCAACAACAAAACAAAAGTGACCAAATGCAGCACCATAACTGCCTCTTCTCAATCTTCATTCAAGATGTCCATGAGCTCCTGGGTATTTTTTGCCAGCCTCCTCCTCTCAGCCTGCTGTTGGCGGGAGGTAGGACAGGGCTCCAGACTAACTTTTTGCACTGGTGCGCCTAACTTTTTTTCTTAGGTGCACCAGCACAAAAGTTAGGTGCACCCAAATTTTCAAATGCATTGCATTTAACACTGCAGTTTTACAGGTTCACTTTATTTATTTTAAAATCGCTGTCCATATATGTCTATTAACTCGCAATCTGGTCAAAATAAAGTTCTTTATTTGAAGCACAATTCTACAAACTTACTGAACTTAACTTACTAACTACTTACTGAAACTTACTGAAAAAGTGTTGGTGCTTAAAGTGCTTCACTGACCTGAAATTTAAACTTAAAACATCTCAATATAAATTAAATAAAAAGAAAATCTAAATTAAAATTGCAAGTGTTTTAAAGCTGCCGTCGGCAGGTTTTCAAAATTCCGAGCCTAAAGCCGAAAAATTCGAACTGATACAACTTTCAGGTCCCTCCCCCTCTGTGGACGAGGTTGTGCACGTGAGTTCACACCAGTGTGCGCGCACACAAGCTGGGGGCAGACTCATGCTCAGCATGGAAGACGTGGTTGGTGACTGTTCTGCTCAGATAATAGATAAATAATAAACCTAACGTGATTGGTTAAAAACAGCCAGGAGCGCTCGAATTTTGCAAGCACGATTACAGGCTTCAGAGGGAGCTACAGAATTCTACCCAGGCTCCGCCCTCGCAGTGACGCAACACCTTCGGCTCTGCTACACTTACTCAGGCCAACTGCTCATTCAGGTGGATTCGAGTTCCCGAAAAAATGGGAACTCCACCCACTTTGTCGGGAAGCAATCAACTTTGAGCAGCGCCAACCAAGGCGGGTTCAAGGTAGTGACGTGGTTGAACTGCCACTCAACCCATGGATTGTACACGGAAGCGCTTCATTCAATATCAACATGGAGCAGCGTCAAGCTTTTGACACTGCTGTAGATGCTGTAATGAAAGTGTTCGACGGGAGATTCTCGTTAAAAATCGAGCAAAGAACAGCCCTTGAATCGTTTCTTGACAGGAAAGACGTTTTCGCCTGGCTTGCTCCCTACTGGCTTTGGTAAGAGTTTAATCTACCAGTTAGCCCCGCTGGTAGCTAAATCATACGTCAGAGGAAAGAGTGGTGTGATTGGCTTAAGCTTAGGCACAGCCTTTTCTGACCTCAACCAGTAGCAACCCGAGGGAGGCGGGTTGACCAGGCCATTTCGAATCGTATTCGTTATGGTCTTGGTCAGACCAGAATCTCGAAGAGATTTGAAATTCTGTTAATCAGGCTAACAGAATTCGGGATTTTTCCTAAACAGCCTATTTAATATTCTCCTTTCAGAATCCCATGACAGTTCAAGCTAATATGACTAAAAAAAAAGTTGCCGACGGCAGCTTTAAAGGCAGGGTAGGGGATCTTTTTCTGGAACATTTTTTTACATATTGCTTGAAATACTCTTCACACCCTCATTGCAACCAATTAATTAAAAGTTTTGACACAAATATGAAAAGTTTTAGTGGCCTCTAGAACGTACAATCTATGAAAAACAGTATCCAATCATTGTGAACGGACCGTTCACAATGATTGGATTCTGATGCCGTCTATCAAACTGCAATCTGCTCCTCCCTCCCCCTCCCCCTCCTTCCCCCTGTGCGCCTACCCTGCTCCGTGAACGAAGCTTGGCAGGAAGCTAAACTAGAGCCAGCTTGGCTAGCACCTAGCATTATTAAACGTATAGTTAGCATAAACTAAATACTAAATACGGCAACGATCGATGCTTGCTGTCAGAACAGCGCTCGTGCACCTTCGTGCTCGTGCGCGTTCATGTACTCTAGAGGCGTGCCTTCAGGGGGAAAGTGAAGAAAAGGGCTGGGACTTTTTACCTGTGTATTTTCAAAATGCAGCTTCGCTGGACTCAAAATCCAGGATCTCCTACCCTACCTTTAAGGGAAACTGAACATCTCATGGCTCAATGTCTTATGGACTATCCTCCATTGCAGTCACATGTCCCTCGGATGGCCAACTCCTGTAATTGGGTTAAATATATATAAATATATATATCAGTATATTCACCGGTCTTCCTCTCCTCAAGATACGGCCGTACACACTGACACATTCCTGAACGATCAGGTGCTTTCAGCTGCTGCCTGCCGCTGAAAGGCAGCGGGGAGAGGGGACACGGAGCAGGAAATGTGCTTCATAAGCCCCTTTCACACTGAGGAATAACCCGCGTTTAATCCGCGAATTTAGCGTGTCCGCTGTTGCGTTCACACTGCCGACCCAGGCTGCCGCGTCAACTCGACTTGCCTTTCGACCCGCGTCGGACCCTAGTCTTTTTGCCGAGCCGAGTTTGGTGTGAACGCAATCGACGTGGGTCGGACGTGGGCGTGGCGTGAGGAGTTTAAAAGACAGAATGGACAGCTGATTCAGAACAACAGCGACAGGTGAGGACAAGTTTCACTCTGTTTTAGCCTACATCAAGTTCGAGACATTTTTTAATATGGCCAACTGGGGAGACAAGGAGGTCCGCGAGCTCCTCAGCCTCCGAGCAGAGGACGTTATTTACCGCCACATGTCGGGGACTATAGTGCTCTTGTATTCTCCACATATGTTCTTCGGCGGCATCCCACGTTGTAACCATCCACACCCCGTAAAATAACATCTCCATGAACTGCATACAATTGCAAAAACGAGTCCTCAAGGTGATTTTTTTGTGCTGATTGTATGGAAGAGCTATATGGCTGTTATATGTGCAATGTTGTGTATAGTGCCTTGTGTTTTTTGTATTGATATATGTTTGCTACTTGACACCTTAATTTCCTTCGGGATTATTAAATAGTACTCTACTCTACTCTACTCTACTCTATTTAACCCTACCTCCGACGCATGGCTTGTGCCTACGTCATTGTACACACCCAGCATTTTATGTGTTTCGTGTGACGCTCTGCCACTAGGCAACGCCCCCTGAACTCGGCTTCAGGCGACACCGGTCACCAACACGCCAAGCGTTCACATTGCTCGACGCGGGTCGAAGGTGCAATTTGGACCCGCTAAGGTAGCGGGTCGCAGTGTGAAAGGGGCTATAGATGCATTTCAATTCGAAATGTATTAGTCACAAATGCACTATTGCCACACTTTACAGTAAATGCAGTGCATTATATTATCGGCTTTACTGCATCTTAGCCAGGGAAACTGGTCAAGCCACTCTCTTAGAAATGTATACACTTTACCCCTTTTAATTTCAGTTGGTTCTGGCTCGGAGTTGATCGTATGTGGCTCATTATCTGATCAGGGCTCTCAAGTTTTCAAGTTTGCTTGGAGTGAGATTCGGGCGGGGCAGGGGCCGGGCCATGTGCGTGGGGGGGTTTCTTTCGGGTTTTTTTGGGGGGGGGGTCCCTAGCAGTATCCCATCGCCATAAACTAGCTACTTAAAGAACAAAGAAATTGTTTTATTTATACCAAAATCACAAATCTTCACTTTTACACTAAATTCTGCTATATTTTAAAATAAATTGTTTTACGTATGCAAAGTCTTAACAAACAAAAAAACAGACAAATTAAATTAAGAAAAACAAACATAACCCCAAATGGGCCCCTTGAGCAGTCCCTCTCTGTGTGTGTTTGTTTATGAGTGTTGTTGTAAGTGTTTGTGGCAGATTTTGACGCTTGATGACTGATATTGGGGGCTCCCATTTAAAGCACTGTGGCTCAATGTCAGCCATTTTCACAGTCATGATGGATAACAGAGTTCCATTCAGAGCCAACGTGTTCCTGGTCTTGGTTTTATTGAGCCCCACCATGGAAAAAACCCTCTCTGCATCAACATTTCAGTGTGGCAGAACTAATACCAGTTTGGCAATTGTAGATAGCCTTATTGGGAATCTGTTCATACCAGTCACCTTTGAAAAAAATTAACCACGGAAGCCTAATTACACTCCTACATATTTTTCATTTTTCATTAAGTTGCTCATGTCAAAGGGTGTGTGCTGAATATTTAGGCCTACTACTCCAACGGACACTTTAATCGGCAGGTATTGGTCTTTTACAAGGAGTAGGAAAACTATAGTAACTAATTAAAGATTCAAATAAATGAAGATATGACCTGCTGATGATCCTGACGGTTCTCTTCCACCTCCAGCTCGTCTACAACTTCTGCAGCATTCAGAGCATAATATGTTATGTCCGCTGTGCATTCATGGAACGTGTGCTTGCAGCTGAAAGCTATTTCACACCCGGCAACAAGAAATTCTGTTTTCTGATTGGCAGAGAAATTCTATTTTGTGATTTGCCGATGGGTTGCTAAATCAAGACAGCTGTACCAGAGCTATAGTTCTGAGCTGTACGAGCGCACAGTAACCTGCCATTGACTCGTTTATAGTATCGGCCATTAGAATTTCTGTGCGACGAAGTTGATCATTTCTCAGCGTGAGAAATGGCATGTGAGCGTGTGAACTTGTTGAAATGCGTGTGTCTCACGCTCATTGCGTGAGACTTGAGAGCCCTGATCTGATGCTAGCTCTGGATGCTAGCTCATTATCTGATGCTAGCTCCGGACCAGGGCTTGACATAACGTGGGAGGTTGATGGCTCCGTGTCAGAACATTGGTTGTGGCTATTTTCGGACGAATCAGGCCTTAACTTAACCAAAAAGTTGTCAATCGTTCTTTTCATCTTATCGCCCGCGGCTACATCCACTGTTTATCTGACGAGCCGAGGTTCATCACCTCTCTGTCTGACTACAGGACGCTCGTGTTACACACGCGTACACGGGCCAATCAGAAGGGGGTCCCGCCCTTCACTATCTCTGATTGGTTTAGACCACGATATGGGTCTAACATGTGTCTGTTGTTGAACCTCAGGGAGACTTTGAGAGTCGCGTAGACTTTTTTTTTTTTTTTTCGCGAACGGTGCAACCTGTGATTTTATTTAGGCGCACCATTGAGAAAATAGGTCGCATGTGCGACCAAATTGGTCGCACTCTGGAGCCTTGTAGGAGTTAATTTGCTCACAGAGAGGGGAGAAACAGCTGCAGCCTGTGTGCGTCCCGAGCTATAGCTTCAACAAACCAGACTTAACCCTGTCCAAATCTCAATCTAAAACAGCGCTGCAGGCTCTCCACTTAGTACTGTGAACTCTTAGCCTGGGAATTCCATTGCTGCTTTGCGTGCGATTTCATTCTCACTGCAAAGTCAGCCTGAAAACCACCGCCCTTATTTTTGCCTGAGTTTGGGAACCAATCACAGAACGGAGGGGGGGGGGGGGCAGCAAGACGATGACGACGTCTATGCGCTACACCGAAGCTTCCATCCATCCATCCATCCATCCATCCATCCATCATCTTCCGCTGGTCCGGGGATCGGGTCGCGGGGGCAGCAGCTTGAGCAAAGAGACCCAGACGTCCCTGTCCCCGGCCACTTCCTCCAGCTCTTCTGGGGGGACCCCGAGGCGTTCCCAGGCCAGCCGAGAGACATAGTCTCTCCAACGTGTCCTGGGTCTTCCCCGGGGCCTCCTCCCAGTGGGACGGGCCCGGAACACCTCACCGGGGAGGCGTCCAGGAGGCATTCTCACTAGATGCCCGAGCCACCTCATCTGACTCCTCTCGATGCGGAGGAGCAGCGGTTCTACTCCGAGCCTCTCCCGGATGACCGAGCTTCTCACCCTATCTCTAAGGGAGAGCCCAGACACCCTGCGGAGGAAACTCATTTCGGCCGCTTGTATTCGCGATCTCGTTCTTTCGGTCACTACCCACAGCTCGTGACCATAGGTGAGGGTAGGAACATAGATTGACCGGTAAATCGAGAGCTTCGCCTTCTGGCTCAGCTCCTTCTTCACCACGACGGGCCGGTGCAGAGCCCGCATCACTGCAGACGCCGCACCGATCCGTCAATGTCAATCTCCTGCTCCATTCGTCCCTCACTCGTGAACAAGACCCCGAGATACTTGAACTCCTCCACTTGGGGAAGGATCTCATTCCCGACCCGGAGAGGGCATTCCACCCTTTTCCGGCCGAAGACCATGGTCTCGGACACCGAAGCTTGTAGAGTGTTAATCCAAAATGGCAGCGGACACAACGTTACCGTTCGATGCAGCCTTAGAAAGTGTTTTAAGTAGCTTAGTTTACTTTTATTTTACTTTTTTTTTTTTTTCTTCCTAGTCGAATTTCTGTCGTCATCTGGTATAAGTGATACAATTGGCTATGAATCGTGCGCAAAGCAGCATGGGAAGAACCAGACGCCGTTTGATAGACATTCGTAGCGCCCAATAAACGGCTCTAGGCATTCGTAAACCACGCCTCAAATACGAGAAAATGCACACCTAGTTCCCAGACCACCATCTCATCGAGATTGTGGACGCGTCAGCCAGGCTAGTGAACTCTTGCATTTGGCGTACTGGCCATGTGTAGCCAATGTGGGAACGTTAGCTTTGTGCTACACACACTTTCGATAAAATTCTGAAAATATCGATCCTTACAGGAAACAACACTGGTAAAGTATTAACAAAGTGTGACGTTGCTCGGTGTAAAATAATACATATTAGCTTATTTACCTTCCAATTGATCATCTTTGCTGCTGGAATATTGACGTTCATGCTCACTGAAACAGCCACGGAGCTAAATGCTAACATAACATAAATGCTCGTCTGAAGGTCGGACTTGAACTGACGGGTCAATAGAAATTTAACGTTTGTTTGACGTCATCGGTGTTGCATTCCCGACTCACAGGAAATAGCTACATTTATACAGGTGTTCACAAAAAAACTAATCATGTTAATCACACTTCCAAGTATTGAAGAGATTCACTTATTAAAGGCCAACTTTCGCTGGAAACCACTTTTGTGTCACTCATTTTAAAATGTGGTAGGTCACAACAAGTCATATGAGTATGCGCCGCGCCCAAGTGTAATTCAATCTACTTGGGCTGCACTGGTCATTGAAGGGTCAACCCACTTAGAGACACAGACAAATGAGCGCGTGAGAGAAGGCGAAACTTTCATTCGTCACTCGGTCGTAAGCCTCGCCCATAGCCTTGTATGGCATGGCCACAGCTAATCTGATGGACAGGCGCTCCGCAGCTGAAATGGAGTCGTGTCTGTGACATGCAGATGGAAATTAGCTTCTAAATTACAATCTGGTGCAGGTCATCTCTTTACTTTGTAATTAATGTACTTTGCACATGGTCCCTGTCTAAATAAAATAAATAAAATAAAAAAATAAACCTGAAATCACGGCACCGATTTCAGGTGATCACGGCACCGTAGCTCCATTTCAACTGCGGAGCGCCTGTAGTTGGTGTCCTGCCGAGAGATCACGGCACCGATCCTCCCGAGCAGTTCATCAAACTGGGTCCTGGTGAGCCTGAAATACCGCTGGAAGCGGCCGTCATCCAGACGCAACTCCTGGAGAAGGCGGTGAAATTATCCGAGCTGAATGCGCCAACGGATGATGTCACTGACCCAGACACGACGGCGTGTGCGTTTCAGACGAATCTCGGACTGCCACAGCAGGTACAAGGACGCGATGGTACTTATAGCAGCCATGGTTGATGAGAGAATGAAATGGATAGCCCCTTGAGCTATTCGCTCGTTTTTTACTTGCGCGAATAAGGCGAGTAAATTCAATTTACACCCGCGGCAATACTCGCGCGAGTATGATTTCATCTGCCAACTTTCACAAATTCACAGCAATGATTGCCAATCGTTGCAGTGCAGCAAGAAACTCCGGGCACTGCGGGCTGGCAGTGGCACAGCTCAGCTGGGGTCTAGGGGGTGTGCCCCGTGACGTTTCTTTTTTTTTCCCATGAGGAAAACCGGAAAAACCAGTCGTTTGCCACACAGGCCAATTCTAGCTCACACAAAACAGCTTGAAACAAGGAAACAAGGACGATATTTTTGACAGAAACGATGCACAATGCATTCAATCATAGTGGTGACCACCGTAATATGTATATTTGTAAATTAAATAACGATGGAAGTGGATCTTTAACAGTGAAACGTCATGTTATATACACAAGGTATAACAAACTATTTTAATTTCATTGCTTCATGAACCATTTAGTTGAATACATCTCTATCTCCACCACGCCAGTGCCTTGAATAACCCAGTGGCGGGCCGTGCATTTCACACCTCGGCCTTCAGTAGTGCTCCGTCTGAATCGATCCACCCTCAATAACTATTTTATGGCTGTAAAAAAACATCTTTTTGTGCAGAAATGCAGTATAGAGAGTTGTTACATCGCAGATAGATAACTCGTGGAGCCAGAATAAATGCATTTACTGAAGATACAAACCCGGCGTGCACAAGTCTTCTCACACACATAAAGAAAGCATCAATAACAACCTCATATTATCAATTAAAATTAAAACATTTTACTCACCAAAAATCCTGATTATTTGTACACAAAATCCATTCTCCTTTCTTTCCTCATTACTCTGTCGTACAGATTATCCGTGCGTTTCAATTCCATCGAGAAGTCATTTTCCTTTTCTATCGCCATCGAAGCTAATGCTGAATGTCGAGCCTGCCCTGTCGTATTTCTGGCATAAGTTTGAAAGTTTTCAATCCATTTCTTCTCCTCCTTCAGCCACTGTGGGTTTACAAAACAGCTATAAAATCAACACAACTATATTTTTGCTTGTGCAGCTCGCTACAGATGCAGTTTGCTAGCTCTGGCTTGTATGCTCTCTTACTATCCAATCAAAGGGTATGAATATGTTGACGTTACCGTACGCCTATAGGAGCTGACGTATCAGCGCGACCGCCATCTTGGATGGGTCTCCCAATGCATTTATTTTGACTGAGGAAGGTGTATATCACCAACAGAGGTGTCAAGTAAGTACACTTTTTAGGTATCTGTACTTTACTCCATTACTTATTTTTCTCCCTTCTTCTGACTTCTACTCATTACATTTTCACACAAGTATGCCCTCTTTTAGTTGAATTAAATAACGTTTCGCTTTTTAAATATCACCTTTACTGCAGTTGCATGAGACAGCTAGGCTACGTATATATTTTTGGTTTTCATTGTCTGCAAAATATTGCCTGTTTTCATTGTCCTCACCCATCACCAAGATTTTGTATGCCAATTTATTTATTTTTCTGCTTTTGTCCGTAGCTATTCCAGACAAGAATTGAGTGTGTGCCGGTATTCTGTTTAAAGTTAAAGCTGCCGTCTGCAACTTTTTTTATTTTTTAATTTTTTTAAAAAATTTTTTTAGTCATTAACTTGAACTGTCATGGGATTCTAGAAGTAGAATATTAAATAGGCTGTTTAGGAAAAATCCCGAATTCTGTAGCTCCCTCTGAAGCCTGTAATCCTGCTTGCAAAACTCGAGAGCCCCGGCTGTTTTTAACCAATCACGTTAGATTTATTATTTATCCATTATCTGAGCAAAACAGTCACCAACCATGCTGAGCGTGAGTCTGCCCCCAGCTTGTGTGCGCGCAAACTGGTGTGAACTCAGTGCACAACCTCGTCCATAGAGGGGGAGGGACCTGAAAGTTGTATCAGTTCCAATTTTCCAACTTTAGACTCAGAATTTTGAAAACCTGCCGACGGCAGCTTTAAATACGTAGTTGTCTTAAATAAACCAAGGTGGGGAAATGGGGTTAAAGAACCTGTTTAGCGCCTTCAGCTTAAGTTGATTTAAGATTTACAAATCATTAGCACATAAGATCAAGAAAGTTGTTCATGTTCAAAATCTTTTACGAATCAAGCTTAAGAATAATATTAGCAGGGCGTTTTAAGGTTACATTCATGTCAAATCTAAGAGCGTAAAAGAGTTTGGTGGGCACAAAATTTACACTTTATAAGGTCTGTATGCAGACCTAAAGCATGGAGTTTTAATTTCAGCTTCATCAAATCTTTCGTGGCGCTTAAACTATCAGAAAAATAACACAAAACGGAGCTGAGGCAGTAACCAATATGTCTTAAACAGTTCAAGAAAGATGAGACTTTGATCATTTTTATTATATTTAATCCTGAGTCTCCAGGAGATCAGTATATTTTCTTTGCATGCTCACTTGTTCGTGTGTTTACTCATCAAATCGAACAATTGTTCGTGTTTGAATCTTACCACAAAGCCAGGTTATTGTGTTTTGATTTCAAATGAAGGATGGATTGAGCAGAGTCTGAAGTATTTAAGGCTAAATGAAGTCAGGCCTTGTTTGCTTGCTTAACTACAATCAGACATTAAGTCAGATTCAGGTCCAATATTTTGGAATGTTTCAATATTAACATTATTTTATCAGGAATATATGTGAACTGGTTTATTGAAGTTTTTAAGAGCAGACTCTAATGTTATCCACTTTCACCTTTGACTTATCGCACTAAACATGTTTTATACAGTGAGGCATTATGCTTGTAAAAAAAAACAAAAAAACTTTACAGTGGCTTCAGTGTGAGTCATCAGAAAGTTGGCTTATTTTCTACAGTTCCTGGTTGGACGATTGCAATGCACCCCCTTAAAAGGTACAGTGGAAAGATAACTCTTGACTACATTTCTGTGTGTGTGTGTGCGCGCTGGAGTCTTTTGCTGCCGTGAAGATTTAGTTCATATTTGAGTTAACAGCTCGCCAGTAACAGCAAATGCAGGATATGACTTGTACATCTAACTATCTGTTACACGTATCTAATATAAATGTTTAACT
Source organism: Odontesthes bonariensis (assembly GCF_027942865.1). Lineage (NCBI taxonomy): Eukaryota > Metazoa > Chordata > Actinopteri > Atheriniformes > Atherinopsidae > Odontesthes > Odontesthes bonariensis. The sequence continues at coordinate 14,637,930 of NC_134516.1, read as the reverse complement.
GGACATTCACGAGATCTCAGAATAAAAGATGGAATCAGACATTGGTAGTTCTCAGGGTGACCGCTGAGAACCTGACCCTGCTGGAAAAGGGACTTACCACTAGCTCCAAATAAATTTTTTCTAAGTCTGTAGTTGCCAAATCACTTGGCTGTATCCTGTTCTCATGAGAACATACTTAGTGCCTCTGTGACTAAACTGTTCATTCATACAGGTGATGGTGATCATTTTCCCACTGTGGAAAATCAAATTCTGAAGTTTATTAATTGTTGACTTTAATTAATCACAAGGGAACATCTATCTCTTTACACTTCTGATCAGTTCTGATCACTTCGCGGGTAACTTGGTGCTCAGGTGCTTTAGGAACATGTTGCACTCTGTTTGAAAACTCTATTTTGACTGTAGTTTATTTATTTGCATGTTGTTAGGAGGTTATTACATCCTTTTTTTTAATTTTCAAATTTTTTATTAAATTTTTTAAAACTTAAATAACTCTTAATATCAACTCCAAACACCCCTAGGAGATCAACTTCTGGGTTGTTGTACAACAGTCATAGTCACTCAGGAAAATTCCTACCATTGCTGTTGCAGCACAGGGGATGAATAAGGTTTTTTTTTGTTTGTTTGTTTGTTTGTTTGTTTTCTCATTTTTAAAACTTTATTCACTCCGAGCTAGTTAATAGGTGTGCTGATTCCTATTTAGAAGTAGCCTGCTTGAAGTAGGCTGAGAAATCTGTCTGGTTTAGTATTTGCTCTCGGATGAAGTTTCCCTGAGATTTAACACTTAGAAAACGGTCAGCACTCCTGAAAACTTAGTTGTTTGTCTTTGGCTATGTGTGTTTGTGTGTGTGTGTGTGTGATTACCTTCATTAATAATAAATTGCAATGAATACAGCAGATCATATTGAATATAGCTAATTAGATGTTTAGTAAGTTATAAGGATGAGTAACATGGTTCCTGAAAATGTTCTTTACACTGCTCAACTGAAGTTAAATAAATCTTTAAGCAGCAAAGTAACATAATGTATGAGGAGTAACATAAACATGTTATTCTTGTCCGGTGGAGATGCAGATATACTGTTGGTGTGAGATTATAATAACAGCTCCTTGTGCATATGAACCTGTTTCAGGGGTTTTCTCGAATAATCTTTTTTAACATTTTACATAATTACTTTGATTTCTGTAAGAAACAGGGTGAAATTATCACATTGTTCTGTCAGAGAAGTGAGTTTTTTGTTTTTTCATTATGTTTCTTATCTCATATGAACTAATATGTCATAATTAGCTGGATGTTAAAAAAAAGAAAAAGAAAAAGAAGAGTAGGCGCACTCTCTGTGTCTTATTCAACTGAATGTTTGCATGTGACCTTTCCCACTTGTGGCTGTCTTGTCTCTTAGACCATGGGATGAGACTTTCGTAACAAGGCTGCTGGACGTGTGCATGCAGCCAACAGTCATGCATAAACTGCTCTGGGATGTGGAAGCTGATAAACACATACGATGAAGAGAAGAGACAGTTGAAGTGTAAAGGAAACATGCTTTAGGAAGTAATTTATTTTTCAACTGATTGATTGTTTCTTTCTCTCCAGCCTTACTACCACCCCTCCTAAAATGAGCTACAGACCATTCATGCTTGGTGCTCATGAAGTAAAACAATGGAGCATTCTCTTGACTTGAAACTCTGTTCACAGCCTCACTATATGAATCGACCCCAAACTCAGAAGAGGTTTCCCCAGACTTTTTACCAGATCAGTAACACAGCGTCACATTACTGGTAGAAAATCTCTGAAGTTGTCAAATGTTGGCAAATTATACCCTAAAAAAAAACCTTTTTCTATTCTGAAATGAACCATTCATTCATTTATACACTCATAATTTAGTTATTTCCCCCAACAGCCGTAGCTGCAGCCCCCTCCTAATCAACTAACTTGATTAGTTAGTTGATTAGCGGAGAGTGGTGCATATTGACTACTCACAGGATATCCTTATTACCCTCGGGTCCTTTTTTTTTCTTTCTATTCTGAAAATAACCAACTTTTATTATATATTTGCCCTACAGGGGAGAGGATCAGCGACGTTTAAGAACAATCAACTATTGTTCTTAAACCCATCCACGCTTCTATCATCTCACTGGTTCTCAAAGTCACGGGCTTTACATGACCTAATTACTTTATTATATTATATGAGGGTCTGCAAAGCTGCCAAACAGCTATTTTTTCGTAACTCATAGTCACGACTCTTAGGATACTTAAAATGTTGTCAGCTTTGCTCCTAAAACTTAAACTTGACCTATTCTGTAATTAAACAATCTTTCATTTATACACTCAATAAATATTTAGACTTAATCCATAACTCCACCCCTAACACCACTCCCCCTAACCCCTCCTCCCCCTCCACCCTTTAGCCCCTCCCCACACCACATGACCGGGGGTCACTAGAGTTCACCTCGTGACCAGGGGTCAACTAGAGTTCACCTGTCACATCCAATTAACTCATTAAGTTTGACGAAAGGGTGTTACTTCTGTTTTTTTCAGATTAGTCTCCAGGATGGAATGTCTGTTACCATGACTACCACCGATGCAAAAAGGGGAGAGAGCTCTCCTGAATTAGCACGTTTATTCAGAAAGGTGCATTTAAGAAGATGCCACGATGGATATCTAAATGTTATATGGGCTACTCTATGCCTGACTAAAAAAAAGAAAAACTGAGCAGCTTGGATGATTCCGGGCAGTGACCTCTGGCAGAACTGACCAACTCCCCGTGCTTCCTCCCGCCTTATGATGCTTCATGCTCTCTCTGCTGTGTCTCTCTGAGTCTCTGGGGAACCACAGGAATGCTGACCTTCGCTCTTCCTCTTTCTGGGTCCCCTCCTCCCTGCTTTCCAATTAGTTTCCAATAAATACATGCACTTTTTAATCCTCGCTGAATTTGGACGGCTCCTACTAAGATAGATCTTGATCGGTCACGTTATTAATGGCTGGTCATGAAGAAATAAACTAGACAAAGCGCTTGGAGAGAAAATACACCAAAATGATCCCATCGGCCTTTGCTTTTGGTTACTTTGTCAGTTGCTAAGTTTGTTTGTCAAATGCTCTCACTGGACCGGAAGCTAAGATGAGAAAATAATAACAAAAATAATAAAGAATGGACTTTTACGGATACTTAAACCAAACAACACTTAATCTGATATACAAAGCAGCATCGATAGCTCTGCAGAGTCCAGCTGTGCACAGTTCTGACGAATTTTCTGAAATCATGTCCATGTTTGGAGAATTTAAAAGGTTCACTTCTCCACTTTTGAAGCTTTATCACAGAGATTTAAAGAAGCAGAGCTCAGTTTACCTTTCCTAGCTCTTGGAAGCTGATGTATAGACTTTGATGACAGGGTTGGTTACTTTTCAAACAAAGCAGCCTTTTAATAAAGAAGCCATTTACAAAGGACTTGTGAGATGAGAGGAGTAACCTAAAGGAATTCCAATAAAAGTCAACCGTGCCTCATTAAAGCTTTCAGTCTAAAAGTTGAAAGTGACAGATCAATGTTAGAAACAACTCTGCCCCACGATTTGTAGCAGCGCATTGCACAAATATCCGCTCTGATAAGCATGAGAAAGGATAATGCAAGAAAAGAAAAGAAGGAATATAAGCTACATTTGGGTTGCCCCTTCAAGGTCATAAATATTTTTAGACTCATAAATTAAAGGAGCCCAGATATTAATCATGTTTCCATTGTTAAAACAAAGTAAGGACTGCCTTTAAAAAATGACTTTATATGTTTATAAGGACATGACTGAAAAGAAAGGGATTTCATCATCCACTAATGAGCCCCTTGAAACGTTTCTGTATTTATTACAATGACATATCTGGAAGTTATTTTTATTCAAAGAAAAACTATATACATTCGAATGGTTCAAATTAAAAGCTCTACCTTTGCCTCATCTGGTTCGTGCAGTTGAGACACACATGAAACAGAGAAAGAGAGCAGCAAAACGCTACTGGACAGCAGCATTAGCTGTCAAACCTGTCTAGCAAATTTCAAGTGAACTTTTGAAACGTCACTTCATAAGAAGCGAGCATCAGGCTTGTTTCCATCACTCAGTTGGAAGAAAATAAACCAGAAGAAATGTCTCTACTGCCACCTGCAGTCAAAAACTGCAAAAACTGCAGAAATGTGAGTCACTTTGCTGCGTCAGAACTGATTTGCAAGTAGGTATTGTATCGACCATTTTTACGAAAAAGGCAAAAACTGGCTTAGTGAACATAAAGACTCGAAAATGTGTTGAAAACAAATTGAAAGAAAACACCACAATTTCTTCTTTTTTCGTGAATAGCAATAAGAAGAATAGCACCACAAAGAGTTGAACAAGAAGAACTCCTTTCATACACAAACACAACTACACTAATTCATTTATCTGTTTAACTTTTAACAGGTATGTTATGTTTTTGTGACATTTGGAGTAATCTGACCTTTTTGGGTTTAAGGGGGCCTTGAGAATGACCACAGAGCTGGTTGTGATCACACATTTGTCGTCTTTCCATTTTTCATCGCCTGACTTTTTTAATCACAGAAAAAAAACAACATAAGAACACATTAACACGGTTAAAAACTGGATTTTCCTCAGAGTCTGTAACAGATCTTTCCCACAATAGGGACCATGATCCTAAGATCACATCACAAATGTCTGTTTATTCCTTCCTTGGCCTAACAGTGGCTTCTGTAAAACACAAGCATTACTGGTCCATTTACAGAGAAACACATCAAGCCAACTGCGTCCAACAATGATTTCTTCCTCAGAGCAACAATATGGTAACGTGATGACATCTTTCTGTTTCCCCTCATCTTTTATGTTGGAAACTTGTGGTTAAAAGGAGGAGCACAAAATGCCCTAAAAATAACCAGACAGCAGTCCCAGGTGAAATGAAAAATGCAGACACATAAACATCCTCACAGAGACATGCAAACACACACACACACACACACACACGTCATTTGTTTCCCTGCCAATTTTGGTTTAAAAGGACTGTGGATCAGCAGCAAATAACTGATTAACGTGGGAAAGAGCGCACAAAGTATCATTTGAAAAAAAAAGAAGAGTAAACTGAGCATTATTAAACAATCAGGCCTATTACGATTGTAGGAGCCATACATTGATTTTGATTTGTCTTACTTTGAATTATTCTCATTTTGTGTGCACGTGCATGACGTCAGCGGAGGCTGTCGCCGGTGTCTGTGGGTGGCACCTTGGGTGTGTTTTTTTTCTCTCTCACGCAAGGTAATTAGTAGGTGTGCTCAGCTGTGTATGTGATGAGCCTGGATCATGGCGGCTGGGGGAGTGCGGCGTGTTTGGATTGTTTTTTAAGTTTATACGCCGCAATAACTATAATGACACAATTGTTATTCCAGCTGACCGCGATAACAGTTAAAGTAGTTTCCAGGCATAGTTGTCAAAACAGCAGGATTTAACCAACAGAAGACTCATTTCCATCGCAGTTTCAGTGCTGTTTTCTATCATTTGTATCCCCTTCTTTCTGCTTTTGTTTAATGATACCAAGTGCTTATCATAAGCCTATCCTATACCTTTACCACTATGTCTTTGGGGATGGAGCACATTTTACTGTAATACAACTGTATTACACTCGAGTCACTGTGTGTTGAGTCTCCCCTGGAGTCAACAGAAGAAGAGGAAACATTTGCAGGTGCAACGATGCATATTAAACGTTGATGTTGCTTTTCTTTGCAGGAGATTTCAGGCCTGTAAAGGTTGTGCTTGTGTAATTAAAGTTGTGAATGCAGCTTACAGTCCAACTAGAACTTTTTCTCCATTGGCACAAAGATGTCATCACACGTTGATATGGTGCAGAGCCACCTCTGTTTGGTATGTGTGAATTACCAAAGAACCGTTTGTTAACAACAGGCTGTTAGTTTGTGCCCTCCTGTGCAAGACCGAAGAACATTTTGCACATCCCTGAAAACAAGAATCTCAGGAGTTCCCAATGTGGCTGCAGTTGTGCTGGGTCATCCGTGGGGAATTTCTTCTTTTCTGTGACACTGACAACACACTGTCCTGTTAAAGAGCCACATCAACACACACTGCAGGGGTTGGGTTTACCATTCAAATAGGCGCTGAAAGGTGTTTTCTTATGTGAGAGCCAAGAGCTGGATGTGGGAGAGCATCTCTTTGTATTATGGATGACAGAAAGCAGCACTGATAAGATTTCATCCCTTTCACCATTTCAAGCAGAAGATTGTGTGCACTGATGGCATTCTGTGCACGAAGCCACAATACACCAGTCTGTTTCAGAACAAAACTAAATATTTTGATGCCAAAAAAAGTTAATTGAAATTGGTGTGGGTTCAGTCATTGTTGATCTGTGTAATTTTGCGGTCTTTTTCATGATCTTCTGTAATCAATGACATTACTCGAATGCCTGTAATTTCCTTTAGATTGCAGTGTCTACAACTATCACAACTATCAGGGTCTCTGCTGCAATTTTTGATTCGCATTTAAAAGATGTGAATGAGAAAAAGGTGAGTCGAAAAGGGATGAAAAAAGTTCATACACATGCCTGAAGTGGTTTGTGCCTCTTTCAAAGAAGAGTTGATGCACATTTGTGGACGTGGACACACTTTTTTTGCGAATAGTGTCTGACCTGGGAATGTTTAAAAATCACATGACTCACCAGCTGTTTCCAGTCTGAGCCACCAACCAATAAATTCACGCGACTGACTGGAGCCTTCCCAGATATGACAAAATATCCCAGATGTCCTCAGAGATGGGAATATCTTGTGATGTCTGTCACGGCTGATTTTTCGACCTCGCGAGGTTTGTTTCAAATGAGGACAACTGTTTCTTTTACTGAATTGCCATCACTGTCAACACAGCCTATACCACCACCATCTGGTGATACTATGTAGGCTTATTCAGTCCAAATCAGTCAATGGGAAGTTCTGATTTACATTTCTTTTTGGGACTTTTCAAAAGATCTCTTCTGTTTTGCTTGGAGGAAATGGAAACCCTGCCTATGGTAAACCTTAGCCTTGTTAGTATTAGCAGTATCACACTGTCTGGAATGATATTCAAACTATGTTACTGACCATAATTTACAGTAAGAAAAGTTTGTCAATGAAATGTATTTTTTCTTTTTATCCATAATGAACAATTAAGGAACTGCTAAATTTCCTCACAAGGATGTAAAAAAGCTTACTCCTCTTCCCAGAATTGTGTAAAAAAAAAAAAAAACACGATAAAAGCCTCTCAGATGCCTCTCTCCTACACAAATGCTCCGGCCCACGCGCACAAACAAACACACGTTGCATGTCTCTTCTACTGTGTGTTCACTAGTGCAAACAAAGCTGCCTAAACCACCACAAACAGTTTCAGCTTCATTAAGATTTTACATTCCAGACTTGAACGGGTGCGTTTCACTTGATTTTGATGCAAAATTAATCAACCGATCACAGAAGTAAAACATTCACCGAATGACAATATATTAAAGGGATAGTTCGCCTCTTTTGACAGCAATTGTGAGGTCTGACTTTTTCTGGATGGACAATTTTGTGATGCAAATGTATTACTCTTTTGAACGCATATTGTTTTGAGAAGCAAGACGCTTTATTTTTTAAGCCCCAGCCAACTAGCCGGACTACCTTCGTCAACGCCAAAACGAGGCTGGAACTCTGCTCACAGGACGCAGCAGGGGTTAAGTCAATGTTCATAAATGATATTGCTAATATGGGATGTCATACAGCTTCAAGTCAAAAGAGGCGAACTACCCCTTTAAGGTTATTAGGATAGGTGGAAAGAAAGCAAACAGCAAAATATGTGATGACTTAGCATTTTGGTTTGTGTGGCTTGTTACTGTTCATGATCACTGTCATGACACACTGGCAGATAGGAATAAAGATAGTCATTCTTAATGCTACTGGAACCATTTGTGCTCTCTGAAAAGCAGATGGTCTGTGGTGGGAAAAAGGATCCGTTTTAATTCAACGGGTGTGGTTACATTTTACAGAGAAGTCGCCAGCAAGCAAGAGGTCTACACAAGGTCTAACGGGCGTAGTAACACACCTCTTAACACATTGAATACCGGCGGTTTTTACAGAATTATGTCGTAGAATCCCAGCCTTCTTAAACATTTTTTTGACGTTTTTTGTACAGTCACAGCATATTATGTGATAGGGCCACTGAAACATGTTATGGCTCGTTTGAAAGCTGAGACTTTAAACTCTTTGTGGGTCAAAACTGCGTGTCTCTAGGTGCCGCCATTAGCGAGCTATCCTTAGCTAAACCAAGGCGGGTATCCACCAAAATCAACAACAAACTGAGATATCGGGGCTTTTGTGAAATGCACAACAATCAATGCAGCGCTATCAAAATTGTTCTTGAGTTGACGCAAAGCCATTGGCGTAATGATCAAAATGTCCAGATGATGACACCAGTTTTTGACTGCCATCTATGGCAGTTCTGTTCATCACATAATTACAAAAATCACACAGAATGTGCATTAGAATGTATAGATTCAGTGAAAATCCAAATACATGAATTAAAAAAAAAAAAAATCTCACAAAGTGTCTCCCGATTCAATGCGCAAAGAAAATGGTAATGGCATGTATGGTACCATGCAATGCCTGTTACACATACAGTGATCGGTTACTGTTTGCAGTGGGCTGCACTTTTGATGTCGATCACAAAATGTAAGTTCAGACACAATTTAACTTTAACTGGCCGTGACATTCTAAAGTGCCTGCTGATTGATGGCCAATAAATGTGTGTGTGTATCTATGTATCAATCTTGGTCCCATTGCACAACCTGACACAAAACTTGTGCCTACAAAAATGTTGCTGATTCACAATTTGTAAGCCTGGACTGTGAAGCAGCATCCACAGCATGTCTGGGCAAACATTCCTGCTTCACAGTTTCTCAGAAGACTGGGCTTTGTTTTGGCACAAAAAGCAGTATCCATAAAAAAAAAAAAAAAACTGTTGTCTGACCATTTGCCTCATTCAAAAAAAGAAAACCCCAGTATGAATCAAAAAGTCAAGAAACTACCCTGCCCTACCCTGGATGAATATGTATGTTGTTATAATCTACAGCAGTTCTGACTAAGTTTTATGGGTGATTCAATTCTAAATAAATCTGACTGAAAAGACTTTTCTCATTTTTACATAATATCCATCTCATGGTTCCGTTTGTATTTGTCATTCCTCCAGTGGCACAGAGGCAAGATGTCTCACACAGTGGTTCCTATGGTAACACATGTCACCAATGGCAGCAGAACAAATTAGAAATACCCTCCAGACTGATGAATAAAATATTTATATATAATATAGCCTATAAACTCTCTCACAAGCTTAGTAGAGGATTTGTCATGGCTGTTCACTGACTTCCTGATAACCACAATGTTGATGGTGACCATCCCCTCAAGGGAGACCACAGAATAGAATGAAAAGTGATGCAAGTTTTTCTGTAGATACATGGATACAAAGGATGTAGATTCCTTTCTAAAGTTGTACACCTTTTTTTTTGTTTAATGGCACAAGAGATTGCAAGACATGAGGTCAAAATTGAAGATACTGATTTAGATACTTGGTTTAGCACTCTGAATCCAAAAGTAAGTGGTGCGTTTATAAGGCAGGTAAAACTAAAGGATTCGTCTTATGGTGGAGGATCATGAGGAAGCCAGCATGTAGCAAATGCACAGATAAGTAAAAACTGAAAAAGCGGCTTATTTCAGAGCCATCTAATTTCAAAGCCCTGTAAGACCCAATAGAATAGTTCCAATTTACAGGATGCCTCTGGTATATAATGGCTTCATAGTTGCGACTTTAAACATGTTATTGCTGTGGAAGACCCACTTTACAAAAAGAGCCAAAAATCAGACAAGCTGTGTTACAAAATTCTGGGATGATCCCTGGCCCTGAAGGGAGATATTCCTGTGAATATATTGCAAACAAATCCAAAACAGATCAAAGAAGAAGAACAACAACATGCCAGCAAAAAGATTTGCCTTGAAAATCTAAAATCTTCCACCATCTGGCCGTTAGGTGAATTGATATTCTGTCACACAGAGAACAGCAAAAGTAGACATTAATATTAGAGCGTTAGACATTTATTGACTCAGTGATCTCGTGGCTTAAGGTAATCTTAAAGTAAATCCAACAATGTCACAAGATGATGAGTGGAAAAAAAACATTGCGTTGTTTTGATGTTTTTAAGGCTCGATATCAATTTAAAAGTTCTGGGAGGAAAAAAAACAACTCTCAGGAGTGATGAAAGTCCAACGGGGACTGCTTTAAAGGGATTTTTGACACTTTGACACTTTTAGGGTTAGGGTTAGAATTAGATTGGGTTTAGGTTAAAGGTTAGGGTGAGTCAATGCACTGCGGCAATGGAGTGTCCCCACGAAGATCTTGGAACAAACGTGTGTGTGTGTGTGTGTGTGTGTGTGTGTGTGTGTGTGTGTGTGTGTGTGTGTGAGAACACAGATTAACTGACCTCCTGTAGGAGTTTTTGTATAATCATGGCCTGGTGAGTCTGATTATCGCAAATTTGGGAGTATTGTATATATTCCCACAAGTACTAAGATCAAACTCACACACAAACAAACAAACACCCACACGGCCATGATCCAAAAGTTTTCCTAACATGTTTCCGTATCTCTGTTGCCCTGCTACAGGAAGGTTATGATCATTCATTTATGTCACCTAAATGTAACTTAAAAATGACACAACGCTGCCCTTTGGAGCGATGATACCGAGTTCAGCCTTAATTACACGGAGATACTGCTGCATAGTGAGAAGTTTGTGATCCTATTACCACAACACAAGATCAAACCTCTAATATGTCCGAGAGACGGGACATTTTATCCTCAAACAAAATCAGGCCAGAGCAAAAGTCCAAAACAAAACTGATTTCCTTATGGCTTTGTGGTCTCTCTACTTCCCCGTCATGACATCTTGTTGCTTTTCCACTCTCACATGCCTGCATTTGCGTGTTATTATACTAGCAAGCCTTTTGTACACCGGCCTCGTAATCAAGCCAGGTTTCAAATATCGCCCTGAGACGGTTGTCGAGGAAAGAGGCTGAAATTATTTGAGGCAACGGTAGAGGTAATGGTAGGCTTAATGGTAGTGTGAAGACTGGTCATACAAACAGAAAAGATTGTGTAGAAATTTTTTCAATGACTCCTATTACCTGAAAATCCCTATCGACACTAAAGTTACTTCTGAAGGACGCACAAGAATGACATGACAATGACTGCCAAAAAAAGTGACAATGAACTTACACAGCATGGGGTATCGGCCATGCTGTTCTTTTTGGAAACTGAATGAAACCCAAATTTTAGGGACAATGACATTATATCTCACACACTGGCGGTGTTATCAGACCGCCATCTGACTGTAGACTGTATCCCTTTTAAGAATGGAAAAGGCAGAAACATAAAAAAAGCATGTGAAAACATGTAAAAATTTAAGAATTTATGCACAATATTTTCGTGTTCAGTAAAATTTTATGTTGAAAATATATTGTCACAGCTTTGCCAAAGAATTACCATTCTATGAGAGTGAAAGAAGCTATCTTTTGTGCATCATCCCACATTAATCAACTTTTGATGGAAACATCTGAACGCATCTCGGAAGCCTGTTTCAGTCATTCAGCAAGTGAGAAAAAATAGGTACTTTGGAAGATTTTTAGACTCATGATTTATGTTTCTATATGCCTAAGATGTGGCTTCTCAAAAACATCTTTTGACCCAAATGTCTACTTGTCATGATTCAAAGTGAGAGCTAGAAGGTAAAAGGTGTCCTTTTAACGATGCTCCATGGAGAGCATCCTCACGTACTCTATGTGCGTGTGGTTCTCCAGCTGCACTGCAACAGACAGAAAGGTGATCCAGAGGGTCATCGGCTGCCCGCTTCCCTCTTTACACAGTACGTCTGCTGGGCTTCAGTCTGTCACCGGACAACTGCAGCCCAGCAGACGTACCGTGTCAGTGTCTGGAGGAAGTAAACACCTGGATGAGAGAGAATTATCTACAATTAATTGAAGACAAAACTGAGATCATTCTGTTTGGTAGCAAAGAGAAGAGGGTCAGCGTTGGTAAATATCTTGAGACTCGGGACCTTACAATCACTGACCAAGTTGGTAACCTCGGAGTGTTGATAGACTCAGATCTGACTTTCAGCAGTCACATCAAAGCTGTCACCAAGGCAGCTTTTTACCACCTCAGAAACATCAACAGAATTAAAGGTTTCCTCTCCCAAAAAGACCAGGAGAAACTCATCCATGCATTCATCTCCAGTAGACTCGATTACTGTAATGCTCTTTTAACCGGACTTCCCTAAAAGAGCATTAAACATCTGCAGCTCATCCAGAACGCTGCTGCTAGAGTTTTAACCCGGACTAAGAGATCTGAACACATCACACCAGTGTTAAAATCTTTACTCTGGCTTCCAGTCAGTCACAGAATAGATTTTAAAAGCCTGCTGATGGTTTACAAATCCCAGAACGGTTTAGGCCCAAAATACATCTGTGATATGTTCAGAGAATATAAACCCAGCAGAGCTCTTAGATCCAAGGACTCAGGTCAGCTGGTCCAGTTCAGAGTCCAGACTAAACATGGAGAAGCAGCATTTAGCTGTTATGCTGCAAACAAGTGGAACAAACTGCCACTGGAGATTAAACTTTCACCAAATGTAGACATTTTTAAATCCAGGTTAAAGACATTTCTTTTCTCATGTATCTATGCATGGAATCTGCGCGGTATTTTTTAATTTATCTGGACTGTTGCGTGTTTTTAAATTCATTCAAATTATTTTATTTGTTTCTCTTTATATTCTTTTATGTATTGTTATTGCTTCTTCCACTCCCTGCTGCAATGCTTTTATTTTATGTAAAACACTTTGAATTGTTTTGTACATGAAACTTGCTGTACAAATAAATTTTATTTTATTTGATTTGATTTACAGAAACTATATAACTCCCGCCGCCTGAGGAAGTCCCAGGCAATACACACAACCCACCCTGGACACTTACTTTTTGAACCGCTACCCTCTGGCAGACTGTTCAGAACACTGAAGGCCAGCACTAACAGACTGAGGAATGGCTTCTATGCAAGAGCCATAATCACACTGAATAACTAAAAAACAAAGCAATAAATGTGTATATTTTTTCATATTTGTGTGTGTACATCAGTGCAATAATTCGATTTCATGTGCAACATTTTTAAAAAATTTATATGGCACCTGGGGTGATATTATGTCACCTTAATGTCGCTGTACCTGTACAATGACAATAAAGATATTATGTTCTATTCTATTCTAAAAGGACCAAAAAACACAGGACTACCGAAGGAGGAGGAGGCAAAGTTAGGCAGGAAAAGACAATAATCAGGGACCGAACAAAGGAAAACCCAAAGAATGAATACTGAGGGTCAGGGGAAGCAATAGGTAGCAGGTGTGAAATGGTAAGTTAGCTAATCAGCAAATTTGTCAAAATAAAACAGGATGTAAGAAAACTAGAGAGAGAGAAGCAAACCGATGACAAAAAGGAAACTAAGAACATAAGAAAACCAACCAAATCAAAACCACAACACGAAAAACAACAGAACATGACACTACTGCGCTGCGTTGTGCACAGGCTCTTTCAGCGAGAAATATTAATGAGTGGCACCTATGTAAGAGTTAAAAATGGTTTATGCACAGCGCTGTATACCACATGGATTTGAATTGATCCAAACTGTCATTAAGTGACTTGAAAGCATCATAAAGGCCAGCAGAACAGAGTATGAAGCAGTTACTCTTACTGGATGGAATATCTGCAGTTTCCGTGTGAAACTGCAGCGACCCTCATCATAAAGCAACACTGCAGTATAAATCCTCAATTGACGTTACCGTTACTGTGGAGAGCAAAGCTTCTCAAAGCTGAAAAGATATTGCGCTCTCCCATTCTATCAACTGAAAAGATTGTCGCACCCCAGCTGGAAGATTTTATAGCTGAGTGTTACCTCCAAGAGGGCAAGGACAGTGACACCAACTGCATTAAAGTGAGAAAGACAGAGTGTATCTGTTTTGTTAAAGCTACAGTTCAATGTAGAAAATGAACACATGCTCAAACAACTTGTTTGAAACGTATTGCTTTTACTATATCATGCACTGCAGACTGGACTTGGTGATGTAAAACAAGGCGTTAGTAGGAGCATTACAGCCGAGACTATGTTCACAAAGATGGTGCATCATTGTACTTATTAGAAATATGTTACAATGGCATTACACATGCAGAAGTTAGGTTGCAGCCTCGTCTGTGTAACTGCGATTATTATCCGTGCATGAAACTGAAATACGTCACCTACAGTATCCTTAATAATATCCTTCAGAAGCTGAATCAAAGTGGGACCAAACTGTTGAGGAAATTGTTGATTTATTAAAAAAGATAGGCAATGTGAAACATCCCACAAAAAAACCCTGCAAGTTTATGAATGAAACACGTTGGCTGCACATTGAACAAACATCACTGCAAAGCTTTTGATTCTGTAACGCTGCCATTCCTTCTCACAACACTTGAAAGGTGTTAGGGTATTGATGAAGTTATAGAGTGAAAAATTCAAAGACATTTAACCTCTCACGTTGTCAAGAAAAATATCTTAAGTTGCCCATATTTAAGCTCTTCAAATTTCCTGATGATATGGCCCACATTGGGAATGATAAGTCTTTTTTAAAACTCATTACTCGTCCCAAATTTGTATATGTTGCTGAATGATCGAAAGTTATAGATTGTAAGTTATATCATTACATCATTTGGATGGAAGGGGCGGATCAGAAAGCAGAAGGGTCAGGGAGATATTCGTGGCAGGGTGGATATGTGAATACATCAAAAGGAGAAGCTTCCTCCGACAGATGAAAGGAGGAATCGGTACCATGTACAGAAAAGTTAGAAGAATAATCAAGGGCAGGGGGAGAAATATAGGTGATAAAAGATGAGTAATCCTCAGGCAGGAGGAGGGATGGATGTGTATCACTTCTAACAAAGTCAGGATAATCGAGGTGTGCAGGGTGGAAGGAGAGCTGGATGAGTTAGGATCAAATTGAGTGTGATCAGAAGGAAGTAGGGCCGGCACGGTATATGTATTCGTACCGAACCGTCACGGTACGGGGGTCACGGTTCGGTACGCGCATTTCCACGCAGAATACACACGGTATGGAAGTTTTCTGAACGCAGAACTGTTATTTTGAAAGAGTTTCCTTCAGGACCCATTTAAACACTGCCACATGCAAGGTCTGATTGGTCCGTAGAGATATACGCTTTCGGACAGAGTAGTTATAAGAACTCAGTTATCAGAACTGTCCTACTCGAATTTCGTTCTGACAACTGTCCTTCCCCAGCGGAGCTGTTTCAGTCTGCATTCGCACATGAGTCGGGACTGATGCGCCGCGCGCAGCCGTCCGTGTCAGTGACGTGTTAGCCGTTAGCCGTTTAGCGCTACATTCAACAACAAAACGGAACAAAACAAAACCCGAGAGACGAAAAAAACACCACAAAGAAGCTAATATGGAGAGCGGGGAGGCCACCGTGTTCATGGTATGCATGACGGTGATATTAATCATGGACAATCACATCAGGCGTCTAATATCGAGGCTGGAAAAGCACACAGAGTCAGGATCAAGCGCAGGAAATACTTCTTCGTTTCATGAAGGAAGAAAGGAGAGCAGAGCGCCGCAGACAAAGGAGACAACGTGTAAGTTTAACTTATTAAACACGCGCCGGTTCTGTCTGTGTGGTATGATGAAACATTTCAGCCGTGATAGCATGACATGTGGCGTAGCTACCGACCACCAAACACCTCCGTCAGATGCGTTGCTATAGAACCATGAAAAGACCCGACCAATTACGTCTCCCAAATGTATTACAAAAACCCCTGGATACGAATACATGCAGAGCAAAACAAATTACCGAAGCAATTGGAATTTACATCGCATCTGCTATGCGCCCATATTCCACTGTAGAAGAGGCAGGATTCAGATATCTATTACATGTGCTCGAACCTCGCCTCCTTCGGCACTGTACCGAAAATGTACCGAACCGTAGGGTCCGTACCGAGGTACGTACCGAACCGTGAGTTTTTTGTACCGTTCCACCCCTAGAAGGAAGGATACTCAAATGAGGGCTGAGACCATTCAAAATACACATAGTCTCAGTGGAAAGATGGAGGGATGTTTGCTGTTCATGCACTGGAAAATCAGAATGGTGTTCAGGAAAGCTGAACAAGGGAGGCTAAAGAATATCCTCCGCTTCCTTTTTCTTTTCCTGAAAATCTTTTTTGTCCTTTTCCAGCTGATTTCTCTTCAGCAGTTGTTTTGTGTCTTTTTCAATCTCTCTTCTCCTTGTAGAGATATGGCATAATAAAGACGTAGGTCTCCAAATACAATCATTCAATGACATTACTGCTTACTAAATGTTTAGATGCAGTAATAAATGGTACATCTGTAATATCGCGAGTTAGACTGTGTATATCTGTGTGATTCTTTCCTGTTATGAGAAAATACTGTTTGTTGGCACCGGTAAGTTACACTGTAAATCCTTTGTGGGGTCAATGAATCAACTATATCAACAGAGATAGAGAAAGAGTTTGAGTTCGTTATTGGTGTGACCGGAAGAATAGCTTTAATATGTTTGTGTTAACTGAATTAAATTTGCCCTCGAGAGAACAAGGTTTAGATAATGGGTAACATTGTCAAATGACAATCCTGTGGTTCAGCCAGATGGCAACATCAAAACAAACATTTTATCGTGGCTTTTTAATTAAAAAACTACAAGGTTCAAAGACCTAAAGGCTACGGACCATTGAGATTTAAAGTGTAAAAGTCCCAACAGCTTCATTATTATATGTGCTTAACTCGAGATTTCTTGGGTGAGTTGGGCGTGACAAACTCATTCCTGCCACTTCATGTCCATTGAGAATTGGTTCAGCGTATGTTCATGTTGGAAAATATGGCCCGACGTGTACACCTCATTGAGCACAATTTTCAGTTCATTTTTAGAGCAGAACCGACTTTCCTCCTTTCCCTTCCAGTTTAGAATTAATTGCCGTCAGTTTGTGTTTGATCTAATATTCCTTTCACATCTGAATCTGCTGATGGAAATTTTGCGTAAATGTGCACAGCAGACCAGAAGCAGATGCAGCCTGTGGAGAGAGATCACAACGTGTAATATGGTTATCACCGCAGACAGAAGGTCACTGCTGCAGCCGAAAACACCATCTGCAGCCGCTCGAGAGATAATTTGTTCATAAAGACTCACAGCAAATCCAACTCAAATCCGCATACATTCTGACTCACTTGCTGGCTTGACGAGGGGAAATGAAAGCATGTTCACAATGCAGATGGGATATAAACTATTCCAGTGTACAATATACCAGATATGCATGTGTGGCATAATTACAGTAGATGATTCGTTATTTCTCAGCGATGCGTTGTAGGTTGGAAAATAGATGGCAAACTCTAATTACGTGTGCTGAAACAGCCTTAATGTTAGACACTAGGGATGATGGGCACAGCACTTCATCCATTGATCCACATACTCTGATGCACCCATCTCTATGGAACAGAGTCATTCTGGACTCATCAGATCACACAACCTTTTTCCATGGCCCAGAGTTAAATCTTTAAGGTCGCTGACAAACTGAAGCCTTTTATTCCACCCAATTACCTTCACTGATAAGTGGCTTTCTAAAAGTCTCGACAATAAGAACTAAACTAGACTATTAAACATTGCTGTGAGCTCTACTGTTCGGTTTTCTCTTCTTTGACTTCTAAAGAAAAAAATCATGCTCATTCGAGAAAGCATGAGAAGCTTCCCACTGCATCAGTTGTCGGCAGATGAAACAAATTCATTCATGCAGTACTTTTCCGGTGCTTATTACCTATTTTCTCAGTCAAATCCAGTTGAAGACTTCTTTTTTTCCCTCAAGCAGTGCATTACAGTCTTACAGATCCTTTAGTCAGCCGCAGTTTTGGTATTATCTTACCGAATATTAAGAATGGCATTACAGCACTCATTGTTGTAATGTACAAAATAGCAAATATCTAATGTAATCTGCTTTATGACGAAGAGAAAGCATTAAAGTGACTTTGTCCTTTAACGGACTCATTGCTTAGTTGCACAATGCATCTCGATCTCCAGCAGTTCAGTCATGACAAGGAGCAGCCTGCAGAAGTATGACGAGCTCAATTTTAAACTTCAGAATTTTCAAAGACATTGTAGCTTCAATCATGCTTAAAGTTTAAAATATACTAAACATTTCTTGTTGAAGATTGCATCCATATTGAATTAAAGGTAAAATATTTTTAGTGTTTTTAAAAAAAAACATTGCTCTTCCTCACCGATTTCCACCTGGGAAATGCTACAAATGTACTTACTCTTGCTTTCTTACTCCATCTAACTCCATCTATCCCAAAATCCCTTCCCCTCTTCAAGCTTCTGCTTCCTTGTAAATTCGATTCAAGCACCTGTTCTTATATTACACAATAAGTACAGTCCTCTTTTTTCCATATGTGTATCCTCAGACTACTCACAAAACAACATCTACGATGACCGATTGCTCATTTTTTCTTCTTCTACGTCACCCTCTGACATCGATGATTCATTGTAAAGTAATAAAAGCACAAGTTTATTTCGTGGAGCAATCAAATACTAATTGGAACTTACTTTTTCACAGTACAATAATTTATTTCTCATGGATCTAGTTTATTTTCATACACTGTAACTTTAAGCCATGATTGCACCTGTCTGGGAGGCAAATCTGAAGCGAATCGCTGGAAATTTAGAAAGGAGAAAATACAGAATAGGCTTGCTTACATTAACTGGTTTGGGGCAAATAAGGTGGGTTTCCTGAAGCGGCAGCAAAGCGACATCCATCCATCCATTTTCTATACCCGCTTAATCCTGGATAGGCTCCAGCCGCCGTCATTGGGCGAGAGGCACACCCTGGACAGGTCACTATTTTGTCTCTAACAGCTGTTAAAATGGGCCATACTTCCCTTGTTGCCTTTCATCCGGAAACTAGCACCACCAAAATGAAGAATCTGTCAGTGACGGATAGTTTGACCAGTCCCTCACACCATGTAGGAATCTGGCCCCCAACCCAGTTTTTTGCACTTCAACTTTTTCCCTTTACAGTCCTAGAAGATAGTCTGGAGCCAAAATTCTTCAGATCATGACAGCAGAAATAAAAACTCAAAAGAAGAGCTGAACTTGGGGAACATCAACATTAAATATTGCTGTGGTAACATCAGTATATGGAATGGTTTATTTGAGCAAATGTAAACAATGAAGTAACACATCACTCTGAGCTCGAATGGACGGAGAAAACCACGTTAACCTCTGAGAAGCAACATATGGTGCTTGTTATCTGAGACATTCTGCGAAGAATTCCATCTTCTAGAAACTGCCAAAAAGTATCACATACAGTTCTTATTTAGTCATTTCATTAGACATGGTCTAAATAGGGATCGGGTCTGATTCTGAGCTCAGAAACCAGGATTTTGAAATTCAGCTGGAACTCTTCAGTCTTTTCCCATCATAACATGATTGCTGTTTAACAGCCTCATCAAACAAAAAAATAACCACACGTCCCAGCATTTCCATGGTCCACAGCCCTGAGCAGCAAACACGTGCGGACACACACACAGTGACTACGCATGCCACATACACAAGCACACACATTACAGTTTGATATAAAAAAAAACAACACCTGCAGAAAATTAGAGGTCAAAATGGGAGACAGTTAGCCTAGCCAAGTGTTGAACTAAACTGAACTGTGTAGTTTTTCTCGAGGTTGGTGGTAGGCTATGTTGTGGTTGTCGTTGTCAAACCAGAAAAGAAACAACAACAACTGCAGCATTTAGCTAATTATGGTTTTTTTTTTGGAAGTTTTTTATATTCAACTTTTCTCATTCACACCTTCTAAATGCGAATCAAACACGGCATTGCAAATCCAGCTACTGGCTGCACAGTTTTGCTTTGCTCCCAATTAAAGGTAGCAATGTAGCTCATTTCAAAACCTTTTAAAAACAGTATTCAGTATATGTTAAGCGTTCCAAAATGGGTTGATGATTACAACGTCATTGTAATACCAGCCGAGATTTTAAAGTCTAGTTTTTCTCTACTTTTAAGAACCAATCGATTTCGCACAATGCCTTTAAATGCTATTGGAAATGACATTTTTGACAGTTTTGCAACCCATCAAATGCACCATTTGTTCTCCATGTGATTTTGCTCCACTGTGTTTTATCATTTCTACTCAAACAAGACATTCCACTAAATGACAAGTTCAAAGTCTGAAGTAAGAAGAAATCAAAGGCCTTTTTGTATAGGACAACCTTGAAAACAGCAAAGATGTGATTGTATTTAGAGCTGCCAGTCCGTCTGTCAGCAGTCCACTCAGCACCTCTCAGCGACTTCAAAAAAACACAGAGAAACCTGGCAAGCCAGAGAAGAGTGGTTGTTGGTTATGGGGGAACATATAAAGGCATGGAAAATTAGGTATTAGGTAATACTCCGAACTGACTTTCATTTTATGTTTTCTAAGCTCCAGGGATAATAAAAATAAAATATCAAATGTATACAAAAATAATCTTGCTGTCTTTCAAGTGTTTTGATGTAGTTGCATCATATATACTTGTGAAATTAATAGACTGAAGTATTGATATTGTGTTAATAATGCACACATATTAGTATTGGCATTTGATCTCAGCTGATAAAATTAGAACAAAGTTCATAAATACTCGAGGTTTTTGTGCAATTTTTATAGATTTCAACTCACCCGTATGAATGTAGTTCAATTATCAAAAGAAAAGGATTAATAGTAATATATTTTGTAGATATTTTCTAATGATATTGCTAAATATCATTAGTGTGAATGGTATTAGCCATGATAACTGTGATATCGTGCCAGCACAGTTCAGGGAGTGAAGAAAAAAAAAAAAATTTCGTCATTGGTCTGACGTGGAAACTGGAAATCAATGATTATTTTCTTCCCAGAACACAAATGGAGCCCCTTAACTTATTTTGGCACAGGGATGTCGTTGGCTCCGGCCTCTCATTAACGCTTCAAATTTTGCTGCTACAAATAACCTTTGACACATAATTAAATCTGATTTTAAAGAAATAACTGTGACCCATTAGGGGCTCCTCGAAGGGAACCCACGAGCTCCAGAAAGATGAGAGAAGTCCAAAAATTTGTAGTATCAGTGAGGATTGTTCTGTCTGAGGAATTTATATGGCAGCATTAAAACATTTCCACAAGCTAAACTTGCACAATTTCAACCTTGTGACAGCTTCTGTTTTGTGAAAAAAAAAAAAGTCGCTTGGATTCTGCCTGCCAAGCTATCTCCATAAAGGACAACAGGTCAAAGGTCATCATCAACCATTTAGGTGCTGCGATTTTGGCGAGCCACACCAAGGTACATCTTACAGCCTCTTACCTGTTTGTGTCGGCTTCTAAAACTGTCCCAGGCCTTCCCGCCTGCGAGCTCATAGTGCACTTCCTGAAGTAATGGGGTCACTTCCTCTTGGGTGGACAGCAGCACCCTGGGAGACGCTGTGCGGCTTCTGCTTAAAGAACACGCAAAGTGAAGACAGACATGTACGGACGTAAAAAAGGATGGACATAAAAGAAGGCTTAAAAGCAACTTGGACAATAGACTGAATACCAAAAATCTCATCCGGTACAATTTTCATGCAAATCCTTCTATGTCATTTTAAAATAATCCTGCTAACAAACAAACAACAGAACCGACCGCATGGCAAATTAACGTCTAAGAAAATACTTGTCTCACTTTTCTGCTCAATCAAGACGTGATGATTTAAAAGCGCCTGTCTGAGCCTCTGTGGGACACCTGCACGGAGCAGCTTCGCTTCTTAAAAATCCCCTGGCTTATAGAAGATCGTGACCGCGCATTGGTAAAAGCAATATAGCTCCAAAATGCCGACGACTGAGGAAAAACTCCCCGAGATGGATTTATTCTGTCCCGCTGGTTCAGCAGAAAGAGTTCAATTAGAGCAGCAGCCGCGTGTTTTCCAGTTCATTTGTGTAAACAGGTTATTTACGTTTTCAGTGCATCCATCTGGCCAAAGACACACACCCACTCACACACACACACACACGAGTGTTTCCTGTGTGCAGTTATTTGTATTACTCAGATAAATAAAGTTGTTATGAATACAGAAGTGCTCTCGCTGTCATCTGACTTATCTCATGTGTACTTTTATTTAATTTCCATCTCACTTTTTCTGCCTTCTTTCAGTCAACTTTGGGGTCAACTTTGGAGTTGGCTGTCGGTCTAAAGGAATTTTTCAATGTCCTCGGTGCAGCTGTAATAGTATCTAAGACAAACATCCTGCAGGGAGAGGTTTACTTAGCGCTTTGCTGAAATACTGTATCATAGATTGGAGTTTAAGAATCAAATTAGCAGCTGTGTCATGGTTAGTCTAAAACCTTTGTCATTAAATGGAAAAGCACTGGAGAAAAAGTTTTCTGAGTGATCGCGCAACACAAGTTTGGCTAGAATCAGCAAAGTGGCAAATGGTTTACGAAGCGTGATCAGCCCCGTCTTGTTTGATTTGTCTATGTAGATGAGTGGACTCTGGTCAACATCTAATCACTTACGTTTCAGTCAAAACCAGAGAGTCTGAGTGGGGAATGTGGTGTTGAAGCGCCCAAGGTCACCTCTGCAAGCAGGGCTCCCATACAGCATTTCACCCGCTTGTCGGTCCAAGTTTCAGTCTCTAAACGTGACGAAACAGCAGAGAACGGCCTCAATTAGCGGACAACGCTTTTACACACCGTTTTGTACAGACTGAATATGACCAAATACGGACACAGAGGCTGAAGGGAATTATAAGGAAAATGATGTACTGATCTTTGAGGGAAAACACGTTTGCACTGAATTCAAAGTGTTTATTACACCATACAAGAAGAATTTCAAGTAATTTTAAGATAGTTTAAATTACCAGCACCCAGAAATTCAAGGAACTAAAAGATTGTTTCAGTCTTTTTTAGATCGCTCCTGAGGTTCAAGGTACATACAATAAGTTAAAATGATGCACAATCCATGAAAGAAAAAGTGATGAGTGAATTAACCTTCACGGAAAACTTTCTGCTACAGAAAACCAACTTCATGAGAGCAGAAAACCACAACGATGGGCTTCTCTTGACTCCAGTCCAGTCTGGAGGCCTTCTGCTGGACTGCACAGGTATTATCCACTCACAATAAGAGCTTGTTATTTATTGTATTTGTGCAAAGTTCCCATGATCGAATCCCCTTTCTGCAGCTCTTCTTGTTTCTGACAATACTTTGCTGCCATCTAGTGGACTTAAGCTGAAAATGAAATTATGTCAGGGAAGATTTTACATGTGCTGATGAATTGAAAAAGTGATCCACCTGGAGATTCTGGTTAGCATGAACAAGCTGTTGCAGTTCCATACTTCTAGAGAGTGTATGTGTGAACTTTGTGTATTCATAGAAGGTCTGTGTAGATCCGAAGCCTTGTGAGTGCAGAAATAAGACAAAAAAAGTGTTGCTTTTTAGGGGAGATAAAGGAGTAGTGATCATTTACCCCTTCTAACGTGGTGTTGGGGGCCATTTTGGATGGCTAGATCCCAAAAAGAAAAAGGGGTACCAACCCTAACTGGAGAAGTGGAAAAACAGAGGTGCAGAGCTAAGTGATGGGGCCATGGGGTTACAAAGAGTTTTAATTTATGCACCAAAACAAGTGCCTGTTACTGTGAAAACACACAGCTTTATATGGTCAGCAGTTTGTGTGTGTGTTCCCTTGCTCAGTTTGGTCCCAGTTCTACAATGGGAGCAAATCCCTGCAGTCCGGTTCAATGCCCGGTTGAAAGTCTACAATCAGAAGAGTGGAGGCTGCTGCTGTCATAACACATCACATGCTCATGTGGAACTTTACTCTGTACATTTTGACTCTCACACGTGAAACTGAAACCGCAGGAATAGGGAACTCATTCAAGTCCACTTGTGTGCACAAAACTGCCACTAAATCACAGGCTCTGATCCACAAGGAGTCATTTGACATGTGCTTTTATCTGGAGTGTGAACCAGTATATTTGAACAATGATTAACCTGAGAGTGTGCCCAGAGGGTTTAAAGAGCATTTCGGTGGACTCGTTCAGACTGATTGCTGTCTGAGGAGAGGACGCTCGCCTGCACGTCAGTTGATCCACTGTAAGTTCCAGCTTTCACTACACTGCAGCATGCACTTTATGACAGGGTGAATGACGATATGAGACGACCGAAAGTGTCTGAACCTATCGATGGATTATAGTAAAGAAAGGACTGTTACAGATATTTAAAGCCAATGTATTCTGCATGCGAACTTACAGTAAGCTTCGACAACACAAAGGCCAAAAATGACTCCAAGTGGACTGAAAAAGCTAATCTGTGGCGATTACGAGCATGAGACAAAAAACAACTCAATTTTTATTTCCACCTCTGGTGGTCAAGAGAACAATTGTATGTGAATTGTAAAAAAAAATCCATGACTGTAGCTGTCCTGTTCTAGGAATAGTGTATTTAGCCATGACCTTTAACCCTACTGATGTGATGTTATTGGCAAAAGACAACCAGGAAATAAAATTTTATTTAATTTTATTTCAGTTTTATCCATGAAGATGACGTACGCATCGTAAAAAGAATGTTTCAGTTCGTTTTTTAAAAATGTTTTTTAAAAATGATTATTAAGAGTCTGCTTGCATTCGGAACTACAAATGGGAGTGGGAATCAGGTTTCTGCTTGCAGTTTCACAACAACAGACATATAAAACAAGAGCATCATTTGTACAAATGGTTCCGTTCAGTCCACCATTTTAAGAATGCACAAGGTGACTGTGGGAAGGAAAACACCCTTTTAATGGGAAGAATCCTCCAGCAGAACCAGGAAAGATGACCAGGAAAGTGTGGGGGAGGAGGGGGAATGATAAAAAAAAAGTCAAATCTACACGGAGAGTAAGGAGAGCAGAGGGAGGAGAAGTGCATTATGGGAGGTCCCCCAGCAGTCTAGGCCTATGGCAGCATTACGATGGGATGTTTCAGGGTCACCTGAGCCATATAAGCTTTGTTAAAAAGGAAGGTTTTCAGCCTCATCTTAAAAGTCGAGAGGGTGTCTGCGAGTTCCCATCAGAACTCTCAATGCAGCCTTTAGGATCAGCTGAAGACTTTTCAGAAATCTTTTGGGAATTAAGAATTACTTGTTAATTAGTCCAATCTTGAAGTGACAAAATGCAAGTTTGTCCTAGTTTTTCAGCATCACTTTGAGACAGGATGTCCCTAATTTTGCCAATATTCCGAAGGTGAAAGAAGGCAGTCCTAGAAATATGCGAGTCAAAAGTGTGTTGTGGGTTTTTTTTCCCTCACAGTAACAAAAAGCAGTGTTTGGGATTTATTTCCTCTGAGCAAGCAAGAAGTACTCGGCACCCACAGTGATGGACCAGTTTGCCAGCTTACATCCCAGAGAAACTGTGGAGCGAGTGTCTGCCACGCTGGGCTGCAGTCCGACCTCTGCGCAGGTGGCTGCATACTTCGACAAACATGACAAACTGAGGGAACTCAGGGAAAACTTTCTGGTGCCCAAAATTGCTGAATTGCCTCCCAGTGAGTAGAACCTTTCGTATTACTGACGAGTGGGCATTATTTCCATACGCTGCGATGATCTGGATAAGTCTCTCTTTCTGTAGCTGATCTCTCACTGGTCGATGGGAGTAAGGATTGCATCTACCTTGTGGGAAACTCATTGGGGCTTCAGCCCAAAATGGCAGAGAAGTATCTGAAAGAGGAGCTGGAGAAGTGGGCCAAAATGTATGTCAATTGCTACATTCAGTCTTCAACAAAAGTATTACAAAGAGGCTTTTTATTTACCATGTGGTGATGTGCCCTTTGCAGAGGCGTTCATGGTCACACAAGTGGCTCCAGACCATGGGCGTGGGCTGAAAACAACCTCGAGGAGCTCATGGCCAAGGTTGTTGGTAAGAAACAGCAGGAGAGGGGATGACAGTGACTCGTGATCGCGCACTACCTCAGTTGCAGACATGGAAGCTAGAAAAACACATCAAGAAGAAAACACATTGAGAAGCACACTACGTTTTCAGGCACGACAACAGATAAGATCCAACATAACATGTCGAAGCCACAATTGGATCCCGAATGTCAAAGTGAGCAGCACAACAAACCGTAACATTGAAGATTACAGCAGGACCTCTCTGATAAATCTGCTCAGCACCTGCTTGTGCCAGTAACTTTGTGTTTCTGAGCAGTTGCAGAGGAAACAAATGGAAACATTCGGTTGTCTTGTATATATCATATTGAAGTTTATTTGCACAAAGTACCATTAGAAACCTTAGCTGCCATTTCTCTCAGTTCAACCATGATGTTTGTATTAAATTCCAAACATACATCCAATGCAAACACAGCACAGACATTCAAAACAGTCTCACTCACAGCTTGCAGTTCAGATTTCTGCCCTTTTAGTGTTGGAACAGCCTTGACTAGCTTCAGTCTTCCTGCAAAGGCAGCGCCGTACTAGTTCTTGTTAATAAAACTGTTGTACATTAAGTGTAGTTTACAGGAAGCTTTAGGGAAGCTGAGAAGGGTAAACTTACCCTTACAACCAAAAACACATTTTCTCAAAGACATCTCTGAAGCAAAAATAAAGCACCAAGCCCTAAGAAGTACCAGCGGATCACTCATTCCCTGTGGCGCAATAGCTTCCGCTTTTACAGTGCTTGCGGTGGATGGCGTGCGCTGCCTAAAAGGAAATCCTTGCTGTTCTTTCTGCATAAAAATACAAAAACATGCATAGACCTCTTTTTTTCCCTAGCTTTTAGCCACGTTTAAGGTGATAATACATCATTTTTACACTTCAAATAAGCCAGAAAATATGGAAAAGCATGGCATGGGACCTTTGAAAAAACAAAAACAATCACACACACAAATCAGGTTGGATGTCCAACTGCACCATATATTAATTAATCATCATTTATCATACACATGCATGTTGTTGCCCAGATTTATTTTAATGTAAAGAAGTCTGAAATGACCAAAACTAGAAAGAAATATAGCTGTATATTAATGGCTCGGTAAATAAAGTCAATAAATGTAACAGAAGTTAGATAAAAACAAGAACTCCGTGAAACACTTTACAACAAGGTGTCCTCTTCATTAGTCTAATTATGCAGAAATGCATACACAAGTGGTTTTGCAACATTTTTCATCATTTTTCAGTGCCTGGGTCACTGCACTCTCTGGGCCTGCTTTTGTAGAGTCTGAAGTCCAGGCACATGACCTTACTGATGGCCTGAAAACATTTCTTGTATGTTATGAAGACAGATCTTTTATCTGGTGTTGAAAGGTCTTTTCCATACACGACAAGCAGGTAACCAGGTCTTCTGTAACACCCCTGTATGTCAAATGGTCCTAGTTTCTTAAGATTACTGTGGATTATGAATGTGTGCAAGGTGTTGTGAGGAGAAAGTGACACATCTTTTATGGTTTATCACAGGGGCTAAAGCTGAGGAAGTAGCTCTGATGAATGGCCTGACAGTTAATCTGCATCTTCTGATGGTAAGACACTGTCATTTCCCACTGGGATACATTTAAGCTCAACAATTCCACACGTGAGCAATGTAATCATAATGCTTGGAAATACAGAACCGAGCAGCAGAAGTAATTTTTTGTGGCGTCACTCTGCAGCTTTCCTTCTACAAACCCACTGCAGCTCGACACAAGATCCTGCTAGAGAACAAGGCCTTCCCTTCAGATCATGTGAGTAAACTTTATTTTGGGGTTAAGGTCCCATACAGCAGTTTGATGCGGTATTTCCTCGCATTTATGCAAATAAACTAATTTACAGGTTTGAGGCTTGAGGTTTGAGAGTAGATGTTAAAGAAGAAAAACAAACTTTACTGAGTGAGAAAAGCCTCCAGCTGATTGGGCTTGAGTTTGAACTTCGAGGTTCTTTCAAAGGAAAAGGCTTCGGTATCAATATCGGCATGAATTATGGGTCACACAAAGACTGTCTGTGTGCATATTTTTTCTTGAGGTCAGCACAGCAAATTTTCTTAACAGTATTAATTAAAGTAATCCCACATTAAAACTGCTTAGTAGCAATGGGCCTCATGCAAGAACATTTTCGTATTTTTATTCTAAATTTCTCTCACTTTTTAGTAAGAAGGTCTCGTACGAGCACGCCACGTCAGATTCAACAAACGCTCTTAACTTCGGAAAAAAGTTTGTAAACGACCTGCGTAAATGATTAATCCCACCCGTGCGTATTTAAGGGGCACGTGCACGAGGATAGTAAATTTGCATACTCCACGCCCAAAATTATACCATATAAGGCTGTGCTTCCTCGCTCCTGTGCCAGGAAGTGTTGAGTGTTGAGTCATGAAAACAGCATTGAGGCGCATAAAGAACAACTTTAGGGGCTCTGAGATTGAAGTTCTGCTTTCAGAGATCCAAAAAGGAAAATCTGTCATTTTTAGCAGTGTCAGCAGTGGAATTACAGGACCTGCTAAAGCGAAGAAATGGGAAGCAATTAGGAGTGCTGTTAATTCCATGTCACCTGTAGTTCGTTATGTCACCGAAATAAAAAAAAAAGAAATAGTTTAATATGAAAATAGCTTTAAAAAAGAAAAAAAGTCTCGCCCTGGCCAGGCGCTCGATGACTGCAACTAAAGCCGTGCAATCAGTTGTTGCCTCATCATGATGGCACTTTGATGGGGCGGTCCATGAGGGGGGTCTTCTGGCACCACACCTTCTGGTCTGCCTGGGCTGGTTCAGGTGGAGACCCTCGTTCATGGCAATATTGTGCAAATCTGGCACGCCTTCTCTGGGCTATAGATCAGTTTGCCCCCCGCTGTATTGAGACACACCCACCTGGCCTTCAGCTCAGTGCGCTCCACGACAGCATGGGTGCTTATATGTGTCTCGTGCTCCAATTATGATTGGCAGTCCAGCCACGGCATGGAAGTCCCTCTTAATTTGTACTAGTCTGACAGCGGTGTACGGGAATTTGATGTACCATGGGTGATAAACTGATGAGAGCTTTGATGACCAAGGGGAGCGCACGACTCACAGAGGACTGGGACACCCCCGATCTGTCTCCAATCTCCCTCTGAAAGGTTCCAGTGGCCAAAAATCCAAGGGTGGTGCGGACCTGGACGTGTGGTGGAATTGGGTTTGATCGGCGTGTTTCTCTCTGGAGTTGTGGCTCGAGCAAGCTGCATATTTGCAGCAGCACAGTCCTTGGCAATCTTAATCGCGATGTCAGCCATTCGTCTGTCTCCACACGGTCTCTTCCAAGAGCCTGACGCGCTGAGGCATCCAAAAGTAGCAAGACAGCCGCTGGTTACGCTTCCCATTGACCTTGTTATATACAGATTCAAATTAACCTTCAATTAGTGCATAATTTAAGTCAAACAGAATAATGTCAGCATCATTATGGGGTATAATGATATATTTATTTATGTTTGCTTCAAAGTAATTAAATATACAATCCATTAGTCAAGCAAACTTGATTGGAATAACAGCGGACTATTTTACGAAACTCCTACGACAGGTCTGGATCACTCGTAAATTCTGTTCGTAACTGAAAGAAAATGTAAAATATGAAAAGATTGGTGAATGCGCAAATTCTCTTAAATCCCTCGTACGGACGATTTAAGAACAAATCTGTGCGTACGAATGGTTGTTGCATGAGGCCCATTGTTTTGTGTTTTGTAAAATCACATCCCCAATCTCTTAAAGTTTTCCAGGATGTTTTTTCTGGAAGTCTGTTTCCCGGAGAATACAGATTTTCAGATTTTTGGCTTAAAGTAATTTAAGAGAATTTAACAAATTCTTTTCTCTTTGGCTCCCCCTACAGCTGTGGGATGTGACACCACTTTAATAAAGGAAATCTTCACATGAGCCCTGCACATATACAGTCATTCAGACATTCAATTTGTTTGCCGTGGTGAAGACAGACATCATCAAAATCCTACAAAAATGTAAAGCGAATGTAAAACAAAACAACGTAGTAAAGTGCGGTACCTCAGCCCCCAAGCTCCTTAAGGTACAACAAAAGGTTGATGTACATCAAAACAAGTCAAAAGCACAGTTTCAAGGCACACAAACTTCTCTAGTGCTGCTCTAAAGCACCAGAGCACTAAAGCATATAAACATGTAGGAAGGGTTAGGTTTTAGAAAAAATTAGGGCTGGGCAAGTTAACTCGTTATTGTTGCGTTAACTCGTTAAGTATTTAACGCCGATAAATATTTCATCGAGCATTAACGCAGGTTTTATTTTATTTATTTATTTTTTTTTTACATTTAAAAAAAAAAAACATTTTTTGGGGGGGGTTTGTGCCTTTAATGGATAGGAAAGTTCAGAGAGACAGGAAGCAGGGGGCAGAGAGAGGGGGAAGACATGCAGCAAAGGGCCTCTCGGTGCGGGACTCGAACCGGGGCCAGCTGCAGCGAGGACTGTAGCCTCTGTACATGGGGCGGCTGTTCAGCCCACTACCCCACAATTTTATTTATTTTATTTTTGTAAAAGTCTGTTGCTCGAAGGCTTTTATTTTGTAAAAGTCTGCTGCTGTCTGCTGCGGAACCGGAAAAGAAAGTAATTGGCGGATCCACCAAACATGGAGAAGGGTACGGAACTTTTACTCGGCCATTTTCATTTTAAAGTTCTTCCAGACGGCGGAGTCGACAGAACCAAAGTCATCTGTAAACACTGCCAAGTTGAATGGTCTTATCACCGTAGTAGTTCCAGTGTAAAATATCACTTAAAGGCAAAACATACAACTGATACCAGCAAGTTATTCAAGGAAACAGACAGTGGAGCGAGGCTTCTACATAAAAACTACATAAAAATGCTGATGTTAAAAGTGTGTTTGCACAACAAATGTTATGGCACTTTCCTTCATATGGCAGTACATTTAAAATAAAACTAAATGCTAAAAGCTATACACTACTTTTGGATTCATTTTTGGATTTTGCGTACAGATGCGATTAATCATGATTAATCAGGGAAATCATGTGATTAATTAGATTAAAAATTTTAATCGTTGCCCAGCCCTAGAAAAAATATATGTCAATATGTGTCACACCTAGACTTGTTTCTGTTGAAATGGAACATGGATTTTTATTCATATTTATTGGACTGCTGTGCGCAGGAAGATGAATGTTCTAAGCTCTAAAATTGTAACAATACTGCCAAGGTAGCACTCTTTAGGGGGAAGGTGTTCCATCCAGCAGTGCATCTGTGTACCTGCATGCTCTGGTTGTTTTTCAGGAAGTCTGACCAACTGTTAACTACTCCTGATTTATTAGAGGTAGTCAATGCAGAAAATTACCCCGTTTGGCTTCTTCCTCAAAAGCAAAGCCAAATACCTTGAAACCTCAGTTGTGCCCAGTGTTTCTGACCTGCCACTTGTATAGATGAGTTCTGTTTGCATTCTTCAGCATCCTTGTGATGAAACTGACGCTGTCTTTTCTGTCCTCAGTATGCTGTAGAGTCTCAAATCTGCCTCCGAGGATTTGACCCCAAGCATAGCATGCTGCTCGTGTCAGCCAGACCGGTACGCTCCGTCCTGTTAACCATCATCCACCTCTTCATCTTCCAGTCGGGGGAGCATGACATGTGCTGCTCCTCCTCCACTTTACAGAGTTGAGCTTCTTTTTTCCATTAGTTCTGCCAATTTATTTGTATAAGTGCCATCTAAACGAGACAATTCAATATCACACAGGACCTCAATACACAGTGACACCAAACACAACTTTGCCAGGATTTGCAGGAACAATATTTCAGGGCTACACCAGTCTGTGACTGTAGGTAAATGTTAGTTAAGATGGACAAAAAGACGGATATCAGAACAAAATTAACAACTGAATGCTGATTCTACTTCCGGTCTATTCAGGGAGAAGAGACTCTGAGAACTGAGGACATACTGAAGGTGATCGAGGAGGAGGGCGACTCCATCGCCGTGGTGATGTTCAGCGGCGTTCAGTATTACACTGGCCAACTGTTTGACATGGCAGCCATCACTGAGGCCGGCCATAGGAAGGTAAAGAGAGATAGCTTCAACACAATAAGAACGCACAACAGATGTAAGCTAAGATACGCCCTAAAGATGTTTTGCAATTCTGCTTTCCGTTTGTCAGGGCTGTTTCGTCGGCTTCGACTGTGCCCATGCGGCGGGAAATGCTGAGCTGAAGCTGCATGACTGGGGCGTGGACTTTGCCTGCTGGTGCTCCTACAAGGTCAGCTAACAGGAGACAGAATGAAAGATTTTTGATACGAGAATAAAAACTGTAAAACAGAACTTGTATGTGACAACTGTCTGTCTTTTTGCAGTATATAAATTCAGGTGCTGGTGGTCTCGCCGGGGCATTTATCCATGAGAAACATAAACATACCATCAAAGCCACGTAAGTAACACATCCATGGACAAAGTCAAAAGTTCAAATTTCTGTCATCGTGGACAGGAAACTCTCAAAAGAGGAAAAATAGAAATATATACAACAAAAAAATGAAATTATGTCCAGGACTCCTGTTGTAGGAGTCATTAGTGTCCAGCTTGTTTAGATGTGACCTGTTGTAACGATGATGACGATCTACAGACACCTTAATCTGTTTAAACTAATTATTTTATTTTTCTTAAAATTAGTGTGCGTTTCTTTCGCAGCTTAAAAAAAAAAAAAAAAAAAAAAAAAAATCAGGAACACATTAAATAAAATTGACAGACAGAATGCACAAGTGATTTGTTTTGTCCTATTAATAAAACAACGATATACCAACTGTGCTCCTCAGGCTGACGGGATGGTGGGGGCATGACCTGAAAACTCGGTTCCAGATGAATAATGGTAACGGAAGCTCTATTTCTAATCCTAATCTTTTGAATTTCATCTTATTTCTAAGGCCAGTGGCGACTATAGAGTTGCTGCTGCTATCTAGTGGTCGTATGAGGCAACGACTGCAGCTGTCAATTTTGAGACGTGATCTTTAATTTTTTTTTTAAATCTAAACAGTTCACTTTTTTAAGATAGAAATTAATCAAAATAATTGTGATATGACTGTCGTTTTTTGTTATTGCTTTGGGATGTTTTCAGTGCTGGAGCTGCAGCCAGGAGTGAGCGGCTTCAGACTGTCAAACCAGTCCATGCTGCTAGTCTGTCCCCTGCAGGCCAGTTTGGAGGTACTGCAAACATGTAGTAGTATTCCAGTGTTGTTTTCTATTGTTTTAGAAGCTAATCATTTTCCCTAACCAGCTTAATTTAAAAAAAAAAAATGTCCAGGTCTTTCACAAAACCACCATGCAGGCGTTGCGCAGGAAGTCTATCCTGCTGACGGGGTACCTGGAGTATCTGATTCAGCACTACTACACCGAAGACCCAACGCAGCCTCACAAGCCTCATGTCCACATCATCACTCCCTCAGACCCACAGCAGAGAGGCTGCCAGCTGTCACTCTCCTTCTCAATGCCCATTAAAAGAGTATTCCAGGAGCTCGAGAGGAGAGGGGTCGCTGTGAGTAGTTAAATTATGCTTTAGTCATTATGTTATAGCGTAGTTGAGAATGGCACTTGAGTGATTTTTTTTTTTCATTAAACTATACATGTCTAATTAGTTGTCAACAGACTGTGACTTGCAGACGATTTCTGAATAAGATTGTATGGGTTTTTGTTGACATAGCTGGACAGGATATTGAGAAACAGCCAAACAAACGTTCTATTTTGTCACTTCCGCTTGCACAGTGTGACATGAGGGAGCCCAGTGTGCTGCGCATGGCTCCGGTTCCGCTCTACAACTCCTTCAGCGACGTCCACCGCTTCATAGAAACACTGGGAGAAGCTCTCGCCGCCAGCAGCCAATAATTAAAGAGTCGAATTTAGAAATATCTCCTGACTAAAACCCTCCTGGCAGACAACGGGGGCTCCACTCTCAAATGTGCGAACGAGAACTTCAGTCCTTTGTAACCAACAGATTTTAATGATGAATGGAAAAATGTATGCAACCTTGTGAAAAATTGTCAAAATGATGTTTGTAAATGGGAAAAAAAAAAACCATAAACTCTTTACTGGTATATAAAAAGCCTTTGTGACGATGAAGAGCATCAAACAACGCTGGTGCACGCAGGGGTGTGTCGCGTGGAGAAAAAGCGCTCGTGCATTTTATCAAAATGCAGGGAAAAAAATGTTTCTAAATAATGCATGCAAATGCATGCAAATGGCTGTCTTAACACGACAGACACATTCACTACAGTGAAACCAACAAGCAGATGCAGGGTCATTTAACCATCCCACAGTGAAAAGATGCTCTCCGTGCACAAACGCTAATGTGTTTGTGTCCTAAGATTCAGATATGGAACAGACTGTGTTGAGCAACAATCAGATCAGCATGGCTTCATCAGACTGGGCCTCTAATACTAGAACCACATGGCTGGACTAACAGCTGTCTTATCAGCTGTCTTACAAAGACAGTTTTTGTCTGCGAGTTGTTGTTTTTTTGTCTACCATAACGTCTCACACAGAGAGCTGAACAATACCAACTTAAACACCGGCAACTACAGCAGAATCATTGGACCTCAGACTGTGTGTTGATATGATACTGTGACAATGCACCCAAAAACCAGATAAAGTGGACACCTCAGATCATTCACCTTCTGCCTTACTGAACTATGTGGATGGAATATGTTAACTGTGTTGGTTAAGTCTGTCTGATGCAGAGGTTATGCACTCAGCCATTTTAAAATAAAGATGAACAAACAAAGTCTTGGATATGCATGGATATATATATGCATAGAGATTTAAATTCAGAAACTAATACAATAAAAAAGGATAAAACATGAAACACATACATGTTGCAGCGCGAAAGAGAAAGTTGCGCATGTCTTTGGAGACAATGTCAAGAAATTCTGCGGATACAAAAGCTTTTGGAAAGAAACGAAGCTCCACTCATTGCTCATTTTGAAATCAGTTCCTCCGTCTCTCTCTTTCCTCTCACAAGCCTCCTCTCAGTCGAGCATTTGGGCACGACATCCCTCAAGCTCACAGCATGGCCTTCGCAAATGACACGATTCCGGGGAGGGGGCAGGAATCTGATGAAACTCCCTCTCCTCCCGACCGCCTAACTCTGCTGTACATTACACACACGAGTTAGCCGACAGTCCTCCCCTAACCAATTAACACCTACTTTATTATAACGTTGACTTCTCCCTAATGTTCCTGCATGCGTTTATGCACTATTACCTTGACGGATGCCTATTCCACGATGAGACATAACTGGCATATCAATATGCAAAACCTAAATGGATTAACCTTCTTTAAAACTAATGAGCACTTGGACACCCAGCTGGGGAATAGACCCGAATTAGCATTTGTCATCTTTTTGGGCTGATGTGAGAATAAATAATTGAAGAGATGCTGGTTATTGTCTTTCCCGGGGCTACTACAGCTTAAAGAGACTGTACTGTAAAAATTAAAAAAAAGAATATGCAGATTCACTGTCAGAATGACTGATTTCACACAAGCTGTGTCTGAAGACACATTTACAAAGAGTGTACAGTTTAAGATAAAAAAAAACCCCCAAAAAACATAAGGAAAGCAGATTTGCCGGAGTTTGACAAAACAAACGATACTTTCGAAAGTGCGGCTCAAAAAAACAAAAAGGTGAAAACGGTCGGACTTCGAGGTCAAACCTGGGGCCAGTTTCTGTGTCAGCCGCCGTGTCAATGAAGAGTAGAACAATCGAAATTCTGTCCCATCTTCTCTCTCACTTAACAACATCGTCCAACCACAGATGAGGTGTCGCGATGACATTTAGTCGTTTCGTGCACAACTAAATCTACCTCAAAGTAGAGCTGAGGGTGGGAGAAACGTGACTCCTGGATAAAACAGCGTCCAACCCTAAAGGCTTACAGATCTTAAGAGACAAATGTGTGCTGATGTGAACTTTGCAGCTGTGTCTTAGTCGTAATGTTTTCTCTCTTCCTGGGATTTTCCTTCTCGTGTGTCTTTTTGTCGTGACCCAAGGTTTTTGTCTTTGCAGTTTTAGGCCTATGAAATTTTTTTTTTCGTGTCTCCGTACTTTGTCCTTGTGTTTGCTTTCTGTTTGCAGTGGTTTTGTAACTACGTGGTGATGAAACTCCTTAAAACCATTTTGTGTCTCTTTATAGCCGTTCCGTGTCCCTGTTGTCATGTTACTCGTTGTGGTCCTTTTGTGTATTTCTGTGGTTGCACGTCTTTACTATCGTTTTCTGTCTCTTTGTGGTCATTCTAAGTGACTGTCCTCTTTATCTGTCCCTTTGTGGTGATTTTCATTTCTCTGTGGTTATTAAATATTTCTTT
This sequence comes from Odontesthes bonariensis, assembly GCF_027942865.1. NCBI lineage: Eukaryota > Metazoa > Chordata > Actinopteri > Atheriniformes > Atherinopsidae > Odontesthes > Odontesthes bonariensis. Next base: position 14,601,538 of record NC_134516.1, on the reverse strand, counting down.
GCTGTTGTTTTATGTCTCTTTGTGGTCAAACTATGATCCTTTTTTGTATTTTTGTGGTAATGTGTTCCTGTTGATTTGTGTGCATTTTTTTTGGTCTCTTTGCTGTTGTTTTGCTATTCTTTTCTCTTTTTTGCCTTTGATTTTAAGCAAAGGTTGAAAATTAAAGATTCATGAAAATATGCTTTGTATTCAAGCAACTCAGAGTATTTAACAGTTCTTTGATTGTAGAATTACAGCTGAACAGCTGTGTGATCTCTCTTTGTCTGTGCACTGTCAAAATTTTATCTGCTTTGTATTTTAATTGTATTTATTGACATCAAATCTAATTCAGTTTGTGCCATGTGCTCCCTTCAAAACCAGGTGAAATGATTTGCTACCGACTTAGAATTACAGCATTGGTCCTGACAGTGTTTGAGCATATTTCTGACAGATTGTTAGGGTTCCTGACATCCTTTGTCTAAAAACAGAAAACTTGACTGGGCTTCATGTACAGGGACGTGTAAAGCCAAACAGCACCCTGGGCAGTCGATGGTGGCACAAGTTAACAGGTAATAGGGATTGAAAGCTGCACGAATCAGAACTAATTACCTCAAATGGCCACAGCCTCAGGCTTATTTTTCCAGTTCATGTCTTTCTGATTTGACAGCTGGCAAAGGTAGCTGCAGAGGCGAGCGGCTGCATGGGACTTTTCATCCCATTAATTAATTGTAGGGGAACTAAACCGTGAAAAGCTACAGACGAGAACTTTAGTGACCGCTCTCTTGGCGGGTCTGCTGTGACAGCCACTGAAGGGAAGTGGCTTGACGTTAATAAAGTCAGGTGCAGAGTGAAAAACTGTGAAAACAATAAAAATGGTACTGGATTAGTTTTGGGTGGTTTGGCTTCATTTTGAGGCTGAGCTGAACTTAAAACTATCAAAGAGGTCCATCAAATGGAGTTTGAAGTGTTTGAGAGGAGCTTTTTAGAGCCAGAGAAATGGATTTGTTTGAAGAGCAGGCTTCATGAATAGGAGAAAAAAAATACAATAGAGGGATGGAAAAGACAAAAAAGGCTAAATATTGGCTTAAAAGAAAAAGAAAGAAAGGAAGTGTGCTCAGATGATTTGGAATCAGATACTACAACTGTGTTAGCAATGCAAGCTTATTTCCATATTAACAAGCCCTTTAGAACCTTCAAAGTAATGAATAATTGACAACAAATTAAATGTTTTGATTGTCGTCAGTGGCCAGCATGCTTAATGTTTTATATGTTGTTTTCTAGCTAATTATGGAGATGGCACATTTGTCAGAAATACGTCCCCCCTGCAAACCCCGCTCAACCCTCCCACCGTCCTCCTCAGATACCCCGTGATTTCAGGCGGGGGGGAGACGAGCAAGCAGGGCTGCAGGCAACCACACGGTGACCAGGGTGGGAGTCTGGGGCTAACACAAATTGTCTTAACAAAAACAAAACAGACATTAAAAAAAACCTCTGATGGAAGCTGGCTGATGCTCTTCAGAAAGAGGCCGGGCTGGAGGGATGACGCTTTTGCTCAGTTTGGTGGCAAAGCGTCGTGTTCTACAACATAGCTTCGCCACTGATGCTCAATTGCACTCACATTCCTGCAATTTGGGTTTTAAAATATGGCATAACCGTTAGATGTAATGGAAAATATCAAATAAGTCCTAGATGATGCCATGTTTCTTGGTACATTACTCTAATGTGCTGGCATGCCTTCAACAAAATGTGTTTTGGAGATGTTTTCCTCCTGACTCAAACTTTTATCTTTTTCTCTAGATTTTACCTTGTTTTTTTTTCCAGACAGTCTGGAGCTTTTATACATGAAGGGTGTGGGGACATCACAGGGTATATCTGTTGAAACACATCGTCTGCACTGTCAGAGCCTTGAACAGGCATCAGGAATGTTAGGCAAAGAGATCACTCTGATTGGTGTTAGAACTAGGGCTGGGCAACAATTAAAATTTTTAATCTAATTAATCACATGATTTCCCTGATTAATCACGATTAATCGCATTTGTACCCAAAATCCAAAAATGAATTCAAAAGTAGTGTATAGCTTTTAGCATTTAGTTTTATTTTAAATGTACTGCCATATGAATGAAAGTGCCATAACATTTGTTGTGCAAACACACTTTTAACATCAGCATCTTTATGTAGTTTTTATGTAGAAGCCTCGCTCCACTGTCTGTTTCCTTGAATGACTTGCTGCTATCAGTTGTGTGTTTTGCCTTGAAGTGATATTTGGTGATATTCGGTCGACTCCGCCGTCTGGAAGAACTTTGAAATGAAAATGGCCGAGTAAAAGTTCCGTACCCTTCTCCATGTTTGGTGGATCTGCCGATAACTTTCTTTTCCGGTTCCGCAGCAGACAGCAACAGACTTTTACAAAATAAAAGCCTGTGAGCAACAGACTTTTACAATAATAAAATAAATAATAGAACCCGCATTAATGAGCGATAAAATATTTATCGGCGTTAAATAATTAACGAGTTAACGCGATAATAACGAGTTAACTCGCCCAGCCCTAGTTAGAACTATATGAAATAATGTGACTTTGACTGATATTTGTCAATGTACAAATGTGTTTCTTTAAATGAAAATGCAGATCTAAACACACCAAATCGACGGTAATTTTTTGGTCGAGACTGCCAAGAATCCCATAGTGTGTACCTGCCTCCGGGCCCTCTGAGACACGGCTTTCCGTAACAAATACGACGGCTTGGTCTACACACAAGATTTCATCCCGAGGAATGGAGCCTAAAACAGAATCGATAAAAACGAATGTTTCGATGTGTTAAAACTGTCACACATTCTCCACTTTTTCTCTAGTTAACCTTTGAAAAGTCCCTATTTTCTTAACAATCATCACTACTATGATTAATGAAGTGATTAAAAATTCTGCCTATTCAAATATCTTAATTACATTGGACCGGACTCCCTGATTTTTCAGGTCTTTTGTCAGAATTCTGAATTTTTCTGGATTTTTTCAGGAACTTTTGATTCAGTCACTATGACGCTCGATAAATCCTAACAGTGATCCTAAAAGTAAATCAGTAAAAACTTTCCATCCAGCGTTCAACAAGGTGAAACACAAATGACTGAATCTCACAGGGAAATTTCCCAATTTGATTTCTTTTGCTCTGATCAACAGCAACTCTTCAGATGCTCATCACCAATCTCTGAAATCATGTGTTTTCAGCCCAAATTTCACCCTTCGTGCTGTCCTCAAATTTCGCCCCCACTGGAATCTTATTTGCTGTCCACCCCGTCAGCATAAACTGTTACGCCGTTGTTCGGTTTGTCAAATAATTTCGTCTCTCGTCTCTGAGAGCAGCTTTTCGTATGTGGTTAGTTTGCGATAGACTTTTGGGCAGACACCTCATCTCTCTGATGCACCTTGACAAGATAACAGACAAAGCCGAGCTGACAGAGGTCGACTGTGTCAGACTGAGAGACAGCTGCACAGAGCTATATCTGGACCACAAGTGTTTGTTTGTGTACATCTGTGTGAGCACAAGCGTTTATCAGTGTGTGTGTGTGTGTGTGTGTGTGTGTGTGTGTGTGTGTGTGGGATGGTCCAGTCAGGTCATAGTATCCTGAAGACACTGTCAGGCAGGATTGATTTCCTTTTTCCCGATCCGTGGAAGCATTCCTGTTACACAGCTGACCCCCCGAGATGCGTTACCTTGTCATTTTGGAACACGGATCAAAGCGAAGACGAGCTGGAAATAGCCACACGGCGACCTTGAACTCTGAAAGGAAGAGGAGGCGATATGAGTGACAGTACACAGGTTTAGATGCAGATTTAAGCATCAGGTTTCTGCTGAATGTTCTAAATGCTGTCTCCAAATCTTTTGGGAATATTGTTGAGCTCAAACCAGTAAAGTAACAAGCTTAACTAACCCACACTGCTCAGGTAAAGATATTTAGACAGACTGTTGCTTACAGAAGTCATTTTGTTAAATTAGTCAGTTAGACTGATATGTCTAATGTTAAAAGTTTGGTTCTGACTGCGTAGAAAAACAGGTGAAAACGCTATATATGCAACACCAAACACTCTGCTACTATTTGTGTGCAGTGTGTCAATGTGTGGTCAAATTCTGTCACTACTGTCGGGTGAAATAAGTGACGGAAAGGTTGAAAAGTGCTCTCTTCTGGAAATAAAATAGCCCCCCCGATGGAAAATTGCAGCCTGTTCTGAAACAGCATTTGATACATCACAGGACCCAAAATCACGGCATTTTCGACCTCCACGTATTCCACGCGCAGAGCGGAAGATAACAAACCTTCAGGTTTGTTTTAGTGCTTTCCTGTAAACAGAACTGACGTGAGTTACGCTGTTTGCTAAATGAAGAAACCTGCAGCTTACAAGTCGGCTAAAGGTAGATCTAGATTCCCTGAAGGTGATGTTTGTTATCCTAAATGAGGATTGAGAAACCTGAGCCAAGTTAGTGCTCTTTATATATCCCAGACACTGATTAGAACTTTGCATTCCCATATGCCAAAGAATGCGGCTTGAGCCCCTCCCTCCACATGCGCATTAAGCACGTACTTCAGATGAGCGGAAAATAACCACTGATACACCTCAAACCCTACTTTTCTGGATGAAGGTCCACTGTTAAACCCATTCATCACGTCTTACTGTGAAAAATACCTGGAGCTGGTCAGTCTTTGGTCACTGGGTAGACTTTTTTTAAAAAGCCTGAAAACAAGGCCAGGATGTCTGTTTTTTTACTTGCTGGTTGAGCTGCAATATGCTGAAAGGATATTAGGACATTTTCTTTTTTGCATAATTATGCCAAAGGGGATAATAAAGCCTGCACAGAGAAGAGGTATTCAGTTTCTTGCACATCTAACTTTTCAACCGAAGCAGTTGAGGGCTGGCGCTTGAGCCGTTTCTAAGTTGGTTCTAATTAAGATCTGGCTTTAACCCTGTCATTACATCACATTAAACCTCTTCCAATAAATGTTAAACCCTCCTTCTCTTTGTTTGGAATCTCTGCAGCGCAAGTGCAGCTAGACAGTTTCTCTACGCGAAAAACAATAACAAATTACAGTGTTTGTCTTGTTTTTACCCCCAACAAAACAATGTTTTAATAACCACAGTCTGGTTTATAAGTGCAGTTTGGTGTTTGCAAATGCTCCCTGCGACTCCGACCTGGGTTTCCAAACACTTACCTGTATTAATGAAAAATACACGCAGGATTCATAAACACCAGCTGACTTTATTAAAGCACCTGATGATGCTGATGAACATAACTGCAAAGGGGATTGTGTAGTGAGCACTGTTCACGGACACGCTCGTCTTTATGAAGCACTAAACAGCTGAATGATGAAAGAAACACTGGACTCGTGGTCTTCCACTGCTGCTTCAACTTCACACCGATGCTGAAGATCAATGTTCTGTTGTTCTTTCTTGAATTTAGCACACTAAACACTGCACTCCCTGGGTTTTTAAACACAGTAATCACAGCACTTCAGTTGGCCCGTGTGGGCTACATAACGCAAGTGGGTCTTTGTTCTGGTCCAGCAGAGCCGGTGCCAGTTTGGCACCGGTTTGTCGGGACTGGAGCCAGAGCTTTGGTGGTCAAAAAAAGAAAGACCTGCATGTATCATATGAACATTAGGTCATTTAAATCCTACACACTAATTTACTCAGTAATATATAACAAACTTATTCCATTGGTTGTTTTGTTGCTGAATATGAGTGACACTGCATTTCAGATTTGTTTGTTGAGTAATGAGTTACCAAGTAGAAATTACATTTACATTCATTCAGAGCCAAACAAAGCAAATACTGCGCCACATATTCAATGAATTTAAAAAAATGCACAAAACTTTTGTCTCTGTGTTTCTCGGTGCAGATGACTTCGAACGTTTAATATTCAGGATGTTCAGCACGTGTACATGTGCATACTTTCAATATTTTGGAAGACTTTTTTTTTTTTTGCTCTTTCTTAATCAAAGACCACGTGAAGAAGTTGTTGCTTGTTAAGAGATGGAATCCATTTTCTGCAAATGATCTTAAAAACTAAAGCCAAAAAAACAACTCAAAGTAACGTCAGGAATGTCACATGATTCTCTCTGGGGAGCGCTGCTGCTTGATTCAACACTTTTCTTTCCGTCATCACCTCAAAGCAGAGTACTTGTCTTACAAACCCTTGTGTGTATGTGTTGTAGTGTGTATATATATGTTTCATCATTCTTAAATCTGCATGTTCTTTCTTTCTTTTTTTTGTTCAACATTTTCATGGATGAGTTAAAACAACAAGTGCCACTTTGGGAAACAAAACCTACACTTACCCCCCCCCCCCCCCCCCCCCCAACCAACCACCCTGACTGCTCACTGGCACATACATTTGTTTCCACTTTAAGCAGAATGGAACAACTGGATAATAAAGTGTTTTGTTTCACCTCAATTTACTCTCTTGTATTAAAAAAAAATACTTTGGTAATTCCGAACAGTCAGATGTGTAGGACAATGTAAGTCAGCAGAAAACATATAGGATTACAGCACTTTTCCCATTCAATATAATCAATATGTCGTTAAAGCTTTAAGAACAATCCAATTCTATGTCATAAACTATTTCAATTTCAACATCACAAACTTTAAATTTTACATCCTCAACAATGTCTTTTAGGCTTTCAAAAAACCATGATTTTTTTTTTCACATTAAGAGACCATCTGGTTAAATCAAACCAAGCTTTAAGGATTTCCAGTTTTCTTTCAACAGCATACAAAGGTTTTTTACACTTTTCAACCAAATCACTATAAATGAATACGGACGTGTCATAGGCACTAATTTAGAGGAATTTCCAATGAGAGCCATACAACAAACATTGAAAAAAGACGGCTTTAACGCTCTACTTGAAAACTGCAACACTTCTCCCAAGCAGCCACTAGAGGGCAGAATAACACCAGGAAACACACCACCAACCACCAGAAGCAGCATCAACCAGACACATGCACAAGCACAGTGCTCTTCAAATTCAAGCAGCTGCATTTAAAAAAAAAAAAAAAAAAGATCTGTCAGGTAAAACAAAAAAAATGGCAGTCAAAACAAAAAAATGTCACTTTTATTTAAAGGTAAGCTTTCTCCGTGACACACAACACCGAATGAACCGAACCCTTCTCAGTTCCCTGAGCGACTGGAACAACTACACAAATGTTGATCAAATATAGCACTGTGATTTACGATTTACAAAGAAACTGTGGATATAGATCACACAAGTCATACAAAAAAAAATTTAAAAAAAGCCCAGAATTATTAAAATTCACAAGATTAAAGTCTGGCAGCTTAAATCGGCCTTTCCTTTTAAGTCTGCTGTCCCTGTTTGATAGGAACCATAAAAAATCCTGCATTAAAGTTAAATCAGATTTTCAGCTGTTTGATTTGACAAGTAAGAGCGCCTCACAAGTAAAGACAGGACTTTGATTGACCTTCTCTGCTCTGTACATGTTCAGGCTTCAACATTTATCGGTCAGTATTGGGACAAATACACAATTAAGCTTTTTAACCTCTTTTTCAAAATGAACTTTGCCTGCAACAGGCTGCAAATATCCAAATAACCTAAATTGTTTTGTCTCCCTCGCGACACCCAAGTGAGGATCAGTCGCAAACACACACACAAACAACTCTTTATGAGATCGAGTGGCAGCGTTTCGATGGCGACGACGTTATGACCTTATCTGCACGCCCTTCCAGCTGATGGTACAGTAAGTCTGTTGCCTTTGCTTAAGATTAAATTAATTCAAATGGAATGAAAGAAAAGAAAATCATTAATAGATTTTCAAACGAGCCATTTATTTCTCATATCAGATGGCAGGAACAGCTGACCTGAAATCAGCTGACCCGATACTTTTGAACATATAGAGCAAAAGTACAGTAGAGACTCTGCAGATCAGCTGATCGACCTCAATTCGTCCACAGCCTGTTGGGAGTTGCTTGTGTCATCTGGTCCACCATCCTCCTCCTCACAGTCTCACACACACACACACACACACACACACACACACACACACAGAGAGTGAGAGAGGCCCAGCTGGGAAAGTGAGATGCAAACACACTCTCTCTCTGTCTCTCTTTCTCAGAGCTGTTTGGTTGGTTATGGATCCCCGAGGGATGCGTTGCCTCCTGTGAGCAGGGGATCCATGCCAGGGTCTTCGTCAACCCTATGTGTGTGTGTGTGTGTGTGTGTGGAGGCATAACTCTGGCTGGCACTGCTTCAAACATGCAGAAAAACACAACCTAACACAAAGGTCTCACTCAAGTTCAGTTGCACAAAAGCAACTGAGCAAAATGATGAACCATTTATCTTCAAAACAGACACGGAACGTTGCTCCATTCTTTTTTTTTCTTGGTAAAGACACATAATTAAAAAACTTTGTCAATATATTTCAGATCTTCCAGCTATCATACATAAAAGATGTTTTTCTTTTCCTCCTCAAAGGCGCTCACCAGAAAAGATTTCATGTTTTAATCAGCGAGATGCCTCCTCTTAAAGTCGCCATGAAAGGACAAACGCGGTGAATCTGTGTCACGACTGTGTGGTAAAAGCAGGGCTTGCTCTAAAGGCAAGTTGATGGAGGAATCCAAAACGTTCGAATTATCCATCAGGTTACGCCCACTTTTACAGGGGATGGGACAGATGGAAGGGTTTTTCGCTGATGGAGACACACATACTCGGCCTGATAGGGTTTGGTCAGCTCGGATAGCTGTCATCCCAAAAAAATGTGAAAGTCATCCAGCAAATATTTGCTCTCTTGATTTGTCTGTGCTGCTTCTTGCTGAGCATAGTTCATTCAGTTCAGGTAAATTAAGCTTATTTCTAAAAATATTTTCATGTTAAACAAGTAGTAAAATCATCATTATTACTTATAAGAAGACGAAGAAAAGATTCTGGTGACAAATGACATCAAAATATGATGACATAAAATTAAAAATTCCATTTTCATGGTTAAATTAGGCTCCAGATCAACCTAAAATATATCCCAACAGTCAACTTTCAGCTCAAGATGAAGCCTTTGAAATGAATGACAGCTGATATTGATGTTAGAAAACATGCTACAAAGGAACAAGGTCAAATTTCCCCACCACAATCACCGGTTGATTACGTTCACTTCTGTAAACAAGGTATTATCCAATAAAACATGTGCTCATTTGTTTAAAAAAAAAAAAAAAAAAAAACAAGAAAAACCCCTGCATGCTTTGGCAGGAAAATAACCCAAAATCAAAACATTTTCCACCGGTTGTGTCTTAGGTTTCGAAACTGAAAATGTATAATCTTCTTTTTTCTGTCATCTAATCACCTGTGGCTGTGAAACTACACAGATATGCACAAAACTTTCCGAGTGGTGGACTTTTAAAGTCTAAAATAAAGGGTATAATATGTACATGTAAATACATATATTATCACTCCTTTTGGGTGACTGTATGACAATAATCTAGATGGAATATGTAAAACGTCCTCATCCTTTAGAGACAAAGTTTGAACGAGCAAAAAAAGAAAAGAAAAAGAAACAGCTTTTGGAACCCCTAAACTGGGTTTATTATATAAACAAGAATAAAATAAATATTTTTAAACATTTGAAATGAGGGCAAATTTGAAAAAAAATGGCTTGCATTGATACAGCTCAGATCTCCAAAATATTAGGTGTCTTTTGGATTTATTTACCCGAGACTTGTAATATTGATGTGTCTGCTTAACATTTTTGTCTCATTGAATTCAGCTACAGTTCAGCCTTTTTATTTCAAACCTGGTTTATTTGCTTTTTCCTTCACCGGACTGAAGTCTGAACACTCAATGGCCTCCTGCTTTTCAGTTTCTTACAGCCTGAGCTGCAAACATTCCCCGGGTGTCGGAGACTTTTTGTGCCGTTTGCAGAGTTGCTTCCCACCTTCTCTGAAAGGAGTCGACACATTTGCATTGTCGTGTGAGGCTCGGTGCGTTCTGACCTCTCCTCCCTTTACGTTCTCCTCCGCTCTCGCACAGAGCAAACTTGACAGAACTGGATGCAAATGTTGTTGCTCATCCTCGTCTTAATTGTGTGTCAATCCTGCAGCTTTGGCTTTGTGAATTTGTAATAAAACTACACTACCCCCCCCGCTCTAAATTTCCAGCTCTTAGTTTCAGTTTCTGCCTTGCCTTCTCTGGCTCCAACAACTTTGTTCCATTTCTCATTTTCTGGCATAATTACAGCTTTATAGCATTCTCAACTGCTCGGGCATGCTGCAGATACCCCCTCCTCTTCTTTCTTTTTTTTTTTGTCTTTTTTGGTTTGGCTCTCATTAATAATTCACAGAAAGAGACTGGGAAATTTTACTGCAATTTGCAGCTGCTGAATCCCAGTTATTGTTTTGCAGGGTGTTGCGCAGAGAGAGAAAACCTCGGACGAAGGCTTTGTAGTCCTGGATGTAATTTGGCTGCGCGTCTCTGACAGGCCACACATCATTAGAGGGGTGAAGGAGATATGTGTGGGGAAAGGGGGGGGGGGAGTAACCGCTCCATCCAGCCAGTCAAACACACTGTCCTCATCTGTCGCTCCAAAACCCAGACGCTCTGTGTTCCTTTAATGCTTTTGGATGCTGTTTGTTCATATTTAGGCTTGATAACTATCTATGTTTTATTCCGTTTGTTTGCATTCGACCAGACAGCTGCTGAATTATTCAGAGCGGGCCGAGCGGCTTTGCAAAGATGACAAAGACAACAGGAAACTTTGAGCCCCTTTCCTTTTAAAAATGCAAGTGCAGACGTTGGTTTAAGGAGCGACCAGGGCTTTGCCTAAATTATTTTAGTGGCAGCCCGATGGCCGAATGGCTCCTGCAGGAGGGGCTGAGATACTGCTCTTATGTGCGTCTTTAACCGCAAAGTTACTGATACAGCCAAAAATCAAAAGATTGTTTCCCTCTTAGATGTGGGTTCGGTTGAGATGCCCGTTTCAGTCCAAACTGAAAACCAACTGCAAGATCTGCTAGAAAACCAAAGTGCTGAACAGCGTCAAAGTCTTGAGCCACCCCTCATCCCTTTATTTACTGCCAAGGAAAAGGTGCAGTGATGCGCTGAAACATGTGAAAACCGAATTGGAAATTCACAGTATTTGGCAAAAAACAGGTTTTGTATAGTACGAATAAGATTGAAAGTAAATATTTGCAAGCTTTCTTGTCATTTCTTCAGGAATAGTTCTCCAGGCTTCTTGAAGGACATCCCAAAGCTCTTCTTTGGCTGCCTTTTTCTAACGTTCTCTGTCAAGATGATCCCACACTGCTTCAGTAATGTTGAGGTCCGGGCTCTGGGGTGGATTCATCCCTCCATAAGACCTGTTGCCGCTGATTTTCTGTCCACTTCTTGTGTCATTTGGCATACCTCAGCCTCAGTTTCCCTTCCTTAAGAATAGCTTCTTGACAGCCACCCTTCCATGGAGACCATTTCTGATCAGGCTTCAGTGGACAGCAGATGGATGAACTGTTTTGTTTTTATTAAGGACATCACTTTCAGATTCTGTTCATCTGCTGTAAATGGTTATTGAGGCCTGACACATCTTCTTTTGTCCTCCATCTTGACCAGTTACCTGAAAATCTTTAAGGATTCATTCCACCCCATGCTGAGATATGACACGTTTTTTTTTGTCTTTGGGAATCACTCTGTTGTAACTATTTTATGTCATCAAACTGTTTGATGTCTGGCATTTTTCTAAGATACAGCTAAAGGAATTGGAATTATTGTGTCTTTGTAGCAGAATACCAGTAACAAAGTGCCTAAACATATCATTTAAAAATGTTCTTCTTGAAAAAGCAGCAAATGTCCAAAGACAAACTTTGACGGACCTTTAGAAAGCCCGGAGAAGTGTTGCTCAAGACCACTTTGAAGGATTACACGAACGTCTGGCTGCTTGGAAGCAAAGCAGAGGAAGATGAGGGGCGGTTCAACTCTTCGATAGTACAGTAACACTGACTGAGCGGAGCTGTGCGAGTCTATCAAACTCATACAAGTAGCAGGTGAATTTCTGATCCGACCAGCCTTCATTAACCTCTCTTACAGAACCGTTTGTTCCTGAAATGAGCCTTTTCAATGGCAAATTGATGAGCCGCGAAACAGAACATATTGCAACAAGGAAAAATATGCATAATAATGTGAAGTTTCACTGCTTTTTGTTGCCTGGCCTTCCAGGGTAACAAAACTATTGAGCATGCCAGCCGCTTGATGTCTTGATGCCGAAGCAACGTCCCAATCTGTATTTTTTGCAACTTTTTTTTTGTTCCCTTTAAAATCAGCCCCTTCAGAATGACTTTCATAGTTAGAGACCTAAAATAAACTAATCCACTCTACACTGGTGGGGACTATGTGCATTGAGAGGACATGGAAACACAACAAGCCTGTTCATTAACCCAACAGTAGATCTAAAAGCTTGAATTTTAAAACCCACCGTGCTGAGCCGATTGTTAAGAAAGTGAATTGATTTTCCACCAGGACTGGGCTGGGTGTCGTCTGCTGCCGTACAATGTTTCAATCTGCAAATCCTAAAAAAAATGTCACTCATAGGAGGTAAACATCCATCTTTTTAACTCTCGTCAACCAATTTAAAATGGTTCATTGTCCTCACAAAAAACAATTTTGCTTTTTTTTAAATCCACTTTTCATTCACATTTTTACATTTGAGGAGTCTTTGCAGTCTTTTAAACAAAAGTTTTCCTGCTCCAATTGGTTTGCCTTTTTTTTTTTATATCTGAATGACTGTAATTTGTTTGTCATGTGCAGCTTGCCAGTGTGTTCAAATTATGTGTGTGTGTGCATGAGCACTAACCACCACACCCGAGAAGAGTCCGGAGGCTGCTCAACTTGGAGCAAAAAGCAAAAAGACAGTCGGAAAAGAAGATAAGAAATCAAAACCTCTCTGTTTCTTCTGATTCTTGACCTATTTTGCGGAGAGTATCTCATAACCGGAGAGTTTAGGGCTGTTTAATGCTAGGTGACACAGCAGTGTCCTGCAGTCTTTTCTTTCTTAATCCCTGGCATCTTTGGTAAAAGATCTCTCAGAAGAAACAGCACTCGTTTCTGGCACCCAGCTGCCGGAGGGAAGGGGAGATTGTCAGGGCGCATTTCTTCCCTGCTCGCCAGCCATTCCTCAGGAGAGATGTTTGTGTGTTAGCGTGTGTGTTTGTGTGTGGCTAAATCTCCCCCTCTTCTGTTTTTTTTTAGAACAGTTAGGTAAACTGAGGGGAAGAAGAAAAAGAGGTGGCAGCTTCCCCCCTCCTTGGAGAACATTTCCACCTTAAGCTCTTTTTGGAAATTGCAGGCATGTTTCTCTTGTATTGCTCTTGTCACCTTGCCTCCAACATGGCCGCAAAAGAGCTGCAGTGAAACTCGCTGATGCGTTTGCTCCAGAGCGGTGAAGCAAAGAGGGAAAAAAAAAAAAAAAAGATCAGGAGGAAGACGAGGAGGAGGAGGAGGATGCCCGGCAGGCCGGTGCTTCGTGTCATCCTCTGATAGCGGGTTTTGTTTGGCTGGAGGAGGTTTGTGCAGAGGGCTGTTGAACATGAGTCCGGTAATCTCACTGACCTCCCTGCCCAGCCGCTGAGGAGGAAGCAGTGTGAGGCCGACTTTTCCTCTCTCTCTCTGCCGGTCACACACTGGAGTCGTGTTTTACCCTCCAAACTCTGTTTAGTCAGTCAGGAAAATAAAATCCACCGAAATCAAGCATAACCTGAATGAATTTGTAAATTCACTGCTTAGCACCGTCGCCTCACAGCGAGGTTGCCAGTTTTGAACGGAGCCTTTCTGTGTGGCGTTTGCATGTTTGCATGTAGGTTTTTATCCCGGAAAGCCAACTTCCAAAAACTTGCATGTTAGGTAAACGGGTGACTGAGCGTGACGGTGCTTGGTTGTTAGTCTCTGTGTTGGCCCCGTTTTGGATTGGCGACCTATCCAGCGTGTACAGGCAAGTGCATTCCTCATTTTTGCCTTTGTTGGCATATTTTGGTACATTAATGTCATCTGCAGAAAACAAGTATTGGTATGTTTGTCCATATTTCCAAAATGCCAAAGTCTCACAATCCAGGTCTGAGAATTGTGACATGGCATCATGTCCCTCAGTTGTTCATTAAAGTGGGGCAGCATCAACATCACATGAAGCGAACCGAGACCATGTTTCAATTCGCGAGCTACAAAAAAAATCTAAAGCAGTCTTAAGAAAAAAAAAAAAAAGGCACAAAAAATAAATTTTAATCAAACACATTTCCATGAACTTGTTTGAAGCAGATATACTAGACTAGACAGAGGTGGGAAGCCAGAATACACGGGGAAAACATGCATACTCCACACAGAAAGGCCCTTTCCGGGATTCAAACCAGGAAAAAAGTATTTGTCTTCACTGTAAACAAACCAAAAAAAAAAAAAGAAAAAAACAGCGGTGGACATCGATAAGAGGACAATAAAGAGAGTTATCTGGGATGTTACCCAGACTGACACCAATCAGTCACCCGAGTTCATCGTTAGCCAGCTCAGACCAGAAACATCTGGTCAGCTACGTCATTTTGCCCCCAAGTGCTTATTGATCATTCAGGAGGAAAAAAAAAAAGACCTCAAGCGAGCGTATAAACATTTCTTGCAAATAAATGGAACGATTTTCCATTTTTAACATTTCTATTCACCTTTTCTTATTCACTACATCTAAATGGGATCCAAAACCAACAATGTAAACCTCATTAATGTTAAAATGTGCAAGAATGCGACCAACCCTTGCCCCCATGTATTGTTAACTCCCAAAAGTAACTATTAGTGGGCGAGCGTGAAGCAGGAAAGCAAGGAATCGTGAGAGGGGGAGCGGAAAAATGGAAAAGACTGTGGAAAAGGACATACCGGATTAATCTTGAACGAGCACTATCTTGGTTTAAAAACTATGAAACCCTTCTTAAAAAACTTTTTGGCCAAGTCAAAAGTGTTGACAGCTTTTAGGTGTTTTCAGGCCGTCTTCACAAACCAACATATTTATAGTTTAAAGAGCTGCGATTTGACGTGACTCGATCATCATGGTACGAACCCTGACAAAGCACATGTTAGGGTTATCAAATGTTATTTGCACGTAACCGGCCTTGAGGGTATGTCCCAGCCCCTTTTTCATGGTATGGTGCTGTAAATCGGTCGAACACGGAAGCTTACCCAAGCGTTGATTAAAGAAAAACAAAAGCGAGAAAATGTAAAGGTGTTCCAAAAAAAGTCGAGGGATTAAAATATATAGAAGGCGCTCGAGGCAGCTGCATCAAAGTGCCTGAAAATGACAAACACCAGGCAAGGCACCCCCTCCTTGTGTACTGTATCAGCAAAGGGAGATGAGTCACCTATTCGTCTGTTTCTGCAGTGATAAACAAAATGTGCACGGCTCATCTGTACAGTGATCGGGCTGAGACAACCTAACTGCAGAGTGATTGCTGGCACAAACACAGGAAACACCAGAAAAAAAAAATGAGAAAGAAACAAAAATGAATAAATAAAGCATGATAAAAATGATAATGATAACTTGTGAACTTTGGTAAAAAAGTTGCATTTGTTAGTGTTGGCCTCTAAAAACATAAACAACGATGAACTGATTGAAAATGATAATCTTATGCACCGAGGTAATTGCAGGATTATGATACAGTGCATTACTGCTGACGGATTGGGGCTTCGTCAACAGTTATGTGGGCTGTGCACCAGTCCATGTGCACCTATGATCATGAGATTTGGGTAGTGACTGAAAAAAATTAGGTCGCGCATACAAGCGGCAGAAATGAGTTTCTTTCGGAGGGGGTGGGGGGCTTAGCCTTAGAGATGAGGTGAGGAGCTGAACCGTCTGGAGGGAGCTTGGATTAGAGCATTGGAAGGAGTCAGCTGAGGAGGTTCAGATATCTGATTACGATGCTCCCTCTAGAGGTTTTTTACGGCACGTTCAACCGGGAGGAGGCCACAGAACACACGACAGGGATTGCTTATCCCTTCTGGCCTTGGAAAACCTTGGGATCCACCGGCAGGAGTTGGAGAGTGTCGTGAGGGAGAGGCATGTCTGCGTTGCCATCCTGGACCTGTTGCCGCCACGACCCCATCAGTGTTCTTTCATGTAAAACTTCTTACTTCCCCCATTAACTATGGTCTAAACTCCTGAATTTGTTTTTATTAATGTCAGGACTTTGACAAAATGCTCTTAAAGCTGCGGTCGGCAACTTTTTTTTAGTCATATTAGCTTGAACTGTCATGGGATTCTGGAAGTAGAATATTAAATAGGCTGTTTAGAAAAAAATAACGAAATCTGTAGCTCCCTCTGAAGCCTGTAATCATGCTTGCAAAAACCGAGCGCTCCCGGCTGTTTTTAACCAATCCAGTTAGGGTGGAGGAATCCTACCTGTCAATCACAGCTTGTGCACACGCTGCTGAGCGTGAGTCTGCCCCAGCTTGTGTGCGCTCACACTGGTGTGAACTCACGTGCACAACCTCGTCCACAGAGGGGGAGGGGTTTGGGGGGCGATTCGGAGCTTGTTAGAGGTTGGGGGAGGGACCTGAAAGTTGTATCAGTTCGAATTTTCCGACTTTAGACTCGGAATTTTGAAAACCTGCCGCCTGAAGCTTTAATATAAACCTGCTTACATGAGGTGTTGAAGAATTAAACTTGAACTGAAGCATACAGTTAACGCACTTTTATTAACAAGTAGATGATGCTTTGCTTCAGGCTGCAGGTTCCACAGAATTTTCTACATTATTATATATATTTTGACTGACACATTTAGAGACTCAAATTATCCTCCACCCTTGCTTTCATTACGGATGCAAAGGTAAAATGTAGATGAGGCTAAATAAAAGACACTGAAACTGGATAGATTTAGGTGGTCCTCCAAAGTGTTAAACACACATAAGAGCAGCAGAGTAACTCGTCTTTCTGTAACAGCAGATAAGAAAGGGTCGACCCCCCCATACGTCCCATCTACAAAGCAACCAGGCGTCCAGGAAACCAGAGTTTCCCCCAATCAAAAGTTCCATTAACCTGGAGCACTGGGAGCTAATTGAGAGCGGGAAAGGGTGAGATGTATCACCGTGTCATTTCAGCCGCACGGCTCGCCACCGTGCCGGCGTCAGCAGACGTCACGCAGTGACAAGTCTGACAAATTTGCAATTATCTGGGATAATAAGAAACGAAATATGGTAACAAATACAGCAAAGCTGTTTTAAGATGGCGAGTGCACTTGTCAAATAAAAGACAATAAGCAGGAAGGTTTTCCCAACCTTTGATGACTCAGATCAAGCATTAGGAGATGCAGAAGCAGCGCTTTTTAAAACACGGAGGAGGGGGAGAAATTCACAATCTGCATTACTGTTTTTGAAGATTTATGAATCTCAACTTCACACATGCTCTTTGGTGGAGGGAGATCACCAGTTCATTATGTTTTGCACCGTTTTCTGATGGTTGTGTCTCTCTTATCTCCCTGAGAGGGTGAAAGATATTCTAATCTGTCTCCCCAATGGCCTTAAGCTGTGGTATGGCAACGAACGGGCCAACTTTTGTTCCGGATAATCCCTCCACCCCAGCAAGGGGAGGTCATGTTTGTCAAAATGTGGCAAAGTGAACATGGAATATTTTCCCTCCTCCTTCTCTGGCTTAATTTGGAATTAAAAATGCATGCAATTTTGAACTTTAGGTCTCCGGAGAGCGCTGTAAACAAGTATGAAATTAAGTGTCTTGAAAAGCTTTGGCAGGGATGTGGACCGAATTGAGACGAGCACATCATTCAGACTTCAGACGGGTGGGTAGGTGACCAGAGTGGCCTCTTGAGCCAGATTGCACAGGAGTTGATCCACATTGGCCGCGTCAAAGAGGAGCACAGGATCACCTCAGTGGAAACTGCAATAATCAAAAGAAATTCTGTGTCTTAGAAATATTTCTGTCCAGATGAATTAGAAAGTGAAAAAGGATGCTCTCAGCCTGTTTTACTGTGTCCAAAAGATGCATAAAAATGCAAAATTAATTAATTGCAAAATTCGGGTGGATGGTCTATGAAAACGGAACTAACAATTAAGATCCTTCTCGAACTCACAGAAAAAGTCTTGATTTTCCCCATCGGCACCGGTGTGGTTCGTACTTTAGCTTTTGTTTTGTGAGCTTCAGTTTTGTGCCACCAACCCCATTTTTGTTCCAAATTAAAAAGTCAAATGTTATGAAATTAAGTTATTGCAAAGTTTCACATTAAGCTATGTGTTTACACCAAAACCGCGTCTGCACTTCTATTACATCTGGCACAACGTAATGGAATATTCACACCAAGACAACTTAAAAAGAAAACAAAAGTTGCATCAAAAGTTTCCCTTTACATCAAATGCACGTAGTTCCATTATAAAAAAAATTCTATGCAATGTAATTTATCGTGTTACAATGCAGTAGCTGAGAATATTTAACAGTAAGTAACTGTTGAAATCAGAACAAAAGATTAAGCTAAATGTTTTCAACACTTTTGTGGACGTGGGCCACCATGGATGGGGAAACCAGTGAACCAGCATCAGGATCACAGGCAGCTAACGCCCAGTTATGCAAAGGGGAAGCAAAGGCTTACCCAGGTTGCCAAATCCATAATGGAGCACCTGTAGTTTTACCTAAGGGAAGATATAGCACTAAGGTGCACTATGGGAAAAAAGAAGGCAAGGATCCAGGGTGCAGTGCGATGTTTTGGGCAATATTCCATTGAGAAATCATTGTTCCTGCCATTCTTTGACACATACAAAAACAGTCTTTGGCTTGGAGTTTAAGGCCCCTTAAAGAAGAATAACAAAACTGAATAATAAAAAAAGAACAACATGTGCATGTATTTTGTCACATTTACTTATTTTTTGCCTTCACCATCAACAATATTAAGAGATCTTGAATCATCCCAGATCCCACCAGGTTGGATACAAAATCTGCAGGTTCACACCGATGTTTCATGTTAAATACTAACTTGAGCTCGTCTTGCTAGTGTATTGTCAGGCCCTTGTATCCATGTTATGTAAGATTCCTACTTTACCTCTATGATTCAGTCCTCCTGTCTCCACCTCACACCAGAAATCTGGAACCGACTGACAATTAGCTGCTAAACTGAACTGGTAGCTCATCACCTTTCTGCTCTTGTCATTTATCTTTAAACATCTCCTGTTCGGAGTTCGTCTTTCCCTCCTTTTATCTCCTCTTGGTCTCTGAAAGCTTCCCAATATTTACACCTCTTTATGAGCTCCTCGGCTCTTTGCTCATTAACTGCAGCAACATTCGTCCCCTCTCTTTAATGGTGGGTCGTGCGGAGGTCGCGCAGCACCTCAAGTAAAACATGACACATTCTGTTCTCCCTCAGGCCACACAAAGAGACTTGTTAAGCAAATCTGCATTGTAATAGGCAATTGGAATTCACTTCAGTGTGCTAGTTATATACACTCAGGAAGAGGGACTTCAGGTTTTTCCAGTAAAAGACAATGTAACACACTAAAATGCAACACCTACACCTGCCTTGAGCAATCATACAGCAACAATTCATGGAAGAGATCCTGAATAAATGCTGCTTCCTGCCAACAACACATGCCTACAGCTGTGAGGAGTCGAACATTTGATTACATTACATCTCAGGTATTTAGCTAAAAACTGCAACCGTGACTGGAATGTAAACTCTAAAAACAAATGTATCATAACTTTGTGGATAAAGACCCTTGCATAGTATCTGTTTTAAACAATTTTTTATTGACCTCGTCTTTATGATTTGCCTCTCTCTTCGATTCACCCCTTCGGGCATGAGGAAAAAAAAAATCCATTCGCAATCAAATTCTGACACAAAGGACTGCATTCAAGGGTCATAATGGTAAAACAAGACTTAGAGAGACAATGCGAGCGCAACAAGCCCAACGCACGCTTCTGCAACATCGGCACCATTAACTGAAGCCTCTGAAGACAAAGTCAGGAAACTTGTCCACTTGTGAGATCGCGACCTTGGTAAACACGTAAAAAGTAGCCAAAGCAATTCCTGCCATTTGTGCAGCTTTTAAAGACAACTAAACTTTCGTAACCTCGGCAGAGTGAGCCGTTGAGCTGCCGCAGTCATCTATTGGAGCAGCAGACAGCTTGACCAGCGGAGCAACCCTCGGATGACGGATGGCGTGCGGCCGGAAACGAGCGCCTTTATCAGGCCGCATTATCCTCCAGCAGCCGATCCAGACAGGCCAGATTTTTATCGAACTGTATTGGATTTAGTAATTTCCTTTTCCAAGACGAATGGATGGAGATAGTGAAGGGGGTGGGGGTTATTGTCTGCAACCCTGGGGTGATTATTACTTATGATCCCTTCAGTATTTCAGGCTTGTCCCAGCATGTGCTGCTTATTACTCTCAGCCCACCGATGCCTGTTCACCTTTCTGTGAAACAATTTCGATACAAGAGAAGGGTTTGATACTGATAAAAAAAATGTTATCTTTTATTTTTTGCAGTCAAGTTTAAACTGGCATCCGTCAATGTAACACTGTATTTTAGTACTTGACAGTAATCCCTTGTCCATGTGATTAAATCAGCTGTAGGTGAATGGTCTTGATGCAGGGTTGGAAGACCACAGGTGCATAGCTGTTTTAAAAAAGTTGGAACGATTTTCTCAAACCCGTGTTGACAAACTGCAGATCTCATGTCCCTATTTGCTTGTCAAGGAGTCCACTTTTTAATGGATCCTACTTTAGTGCCAAATAATATTTGCACTCACTTGTATTAGAGTTATTTCCAGCCCTAAATAACTCCTGTCTCAACTTTTATTTTTTATTTGTCACTGGCTTGAAATGCAAAAATTGGTGTATATTAACATAAAATGAAGTTGATGAGACAAAACATATGAGATATGAACTCTCTGCAGTAGAAAAGCTTTTTTTTTTTTTTTTTTGCATTTTCCATATCATCCCAGTTTCTTCTTATTGGACTTGTAGATGATAAAATCTACTAATTCTTAGCTACTTTTCCATGCAGGCGCTCCTCCAAACCATTAGAATTTTTCTTATTCAACTGACCTGCTTACAATTAAGCCGATTAGTTGTGAAATATTGCTCTCGAGTTCTTTTTCCTTTTCCTTCTTTAAAAAAAAATGTATTGCCCTTTGTTGCTTCTTTTAAAGCTTTATTGAAAATAAACCTGTCAGCACCAGCTTAAAATGAGCAGATATTCAAAAGAAAGAATAAAAAATGTGATATTTTATCTAGACATGCAGCAAAGGGCCGCTCGGTGCGGGACTCGAACCGGGGCCAGCTGCAGCGAGGACTACAGCCTCTGCACATGGGGCGGCCGCTCAACCCACCACGCCACCGACCGCCCCAGGGTCTCTGAAATTTAACAAAGTGCAAACAGTTCCTGCGTCTCATGTGGTCCCATTTGTTCTGGTGCTCACTGAGTGAAGGTTAGGAGCCCTGATCATTATTTTATTGCCGTTTGTTGTTTACAATATGAACATAGCAGAGTGAGTTTGACAGGATCAGAGGAGATTTTTGATAAAGAAGTTGGAGAGTGATGCACAAAATGGCATTAGGGACATAAGAGTTTATTTTTTTCTTCTCTATGCCAAATTTTAAAATGATAGAATATTCAGAAAATGGAAGAAGTTGTTAGAGGATTGGAAACAGCTGGAGCGGGACTTTTTAAAGCCACAAGAACAATCATAATCTGATTATTATCGTAAATCTAAGGTTACAGCTCCGGTGTTGTATCTAGTTGTGTTGAGACTTGTTAAACAGTTGCTGAGACATATTTATAAGTAAAACAACCCGATAATTGATATAATTTATAGTTTAGAATTATAGGTATAGAATTGTAAAATAAATGTAAATGTCCAACAGTTGCCACGACTGTAATTTAAAACGTGAAACCGCTTAATCTCCGTCTTCTCTGGGTGATGAGCACCATCTCCCCAGTGCTCGGGTTCATACTGACAAAGATATTGTAAAGAAATTGCCTGATTAAATATCATCCCTGCTCAAATCTCACAGCTATACGTTTTCTAAGGCAAACTGTAGGGTTATATTGATGGGAAAAGGTGCCTTTTCGTGCCACCATCATAAACTGCCATTAGGATTAAATGGCGTATGCTGTGTTCTCCCACCTCCCTCCCTCTTCTGTGTGTGTGTGAGAACATGTGTGTACAAATCCCACGTCCGCCAACACACAGACGGGGAAGCACCTTGCGTCGATGAAAGCTGTGTCAGGTAATTTCACACTCTCACACGCGTGCAGTCATGTCGGCCTCCTCCGAGCAAACTCATTACCTGTCTGAGCCGCCGGGCGCGCACAGGATGCACCTTCTGGAGGCGCCGGCGTTACACAAGCTGCGCAGGTGGTGGGGGTGTTTGGTCGTTACATGGAGACGAGGGTTTGTTGTACTAAATGCGGCAGTGAAAAGTAACGCTGAGCGCACACTGAAACGATTTATTCTTCTCCTGAGGGGGCTATTCGGGGTGGAAAAGATTCATTGTGACAGACCTGAGCATCCTCAAATGGAGGGTAACCCGTGCAGGCAGCTGGACTCACCTTGTAGCGACACGAACCAGAGCAAGGTTGAAGGGGGTCGAGGTTCAGCGTCTGCAGAATCAGGGACGGCAGAGAGGGGAGAGATGAGGGCCAGGGCCCCGCCAGCTGTCTTTCTCCCTCTGTTTTGCCCTCTGACAAACACCCCCCACCCCCTCCTTCGACGCCACTGCCAGCCCTACAACCTCTCTGCCACGCAGGAGCTGTCAAAGGGGGGGAGGACGGGACCTGCCAGCATGCATCTGGCTGACAGGCGACTGGGAAGGTACACTGCAAGCGCACGTCACAATCAATAACCCCGACTAAGAGCGATGGAGAGAGGGGATGCAGACGCTCCACACCTCCTCTCTGCTTTTATTTTTGTACAGTGGGGGGGGCAGGCGCTGATTTGTCACCTAACAGCACACGCATGCTCCGGGTGTATGCAAGTTTGTTTTTAGAAAATACATATGCGGTGTGTGCAGGCATGCATGCATGCATGAAGAGCGTGTTTTGGAGGTGTGATACATGATGTGATAAACCGCAGGTCACCGTTTGGTAGGGAGGGGGTGGAAAATAATGGAGGTTGATGAGAGGATGCAGTCGAGGAGCAGGTAGGAGAGCCGAGGATGGTTTATACAGCCACTGGAGATGTGAGGTGAAACTACAGGGGCCCTGAGGTGGAAAACTCCACAAAAACAATGCAACATTTACTCAAAATACATTCACAAAAATGAGTAAAAACTAATAACAGAAAGATTACAGAAAACATGACAAAGAGGAAAGCAACACCACAAATCACAAACGATACCTGAGGTGTTGCAACAAAGCAGCAAACAAAACATAACATTTCGAAGAATAGAATTTCAGAAAACACGGAAAACAGGCCGACACTTCACAACGGAGAGGGAAGTTTTACGATAGACGAAACAAAATGGGAAATGCAAGATTTCAGAAAACGCAAAGAAAAGCTGCGAGGAAGAAGAAAAAGCAACAAAGTGAAACGGGAAAAACTAAATCAAAAACAAAACATAAAACACGACAAAGATGTGAAAGCAAAATATTTCACAAAACACGACCACGAAACAATTCAACTGAAAAGGCGCGACACAGAAAGATCAGAAAAGATCAAATTTCAGAAAAAAAGCTTGCTCTGTTATATGTTGATAAATTTAATTTTTTGTTTTAAATGATTATTTCATCATTTATGAAAGAATCATTTAAAACAAAAAATGCGGTTGTATTTTGTACCTCCAATCCAACGTTTGAACACAAAGAATCAGGAGATTATTAACAAAAACCTTGATTTATCAATGACAAAAAAATGAGGCACCGAATGTTGCCACTGTTTTACATTATGTTTATCATTTAAACTTTTCCTCTAAGAGAATGTCTTGGCGCTGTATGGCTTCCATACTTAGTCTTTTTACTTTTCAATGAATAGAAATAAAGTAAAAGCAGATAAACACTTGCCATTTTTCTTTCATTAGACTGTTGAAATTTCAAACCTGCCCATTAATTCAAACCTGAGAGACCTCTCAGGTTATTAAGGGGAAACTGAGCGGAGTATGTGTGATCGTGTGTGTGTGTCACAGAAGAGGAGGAACGTGATCAATCGCCACGGCGCTTACAGGCAACAACAGCTTGGGTCGTGGCTAACACGCTGGAAGATCCGTTACGATTTCTTCCCAGAAACAGGGAGGAAGAAGACGAGCGAGCTGCCGCTGAGACGAGGAGTTCCTGGCACATCTACAAGGCCGTAAACAGATATAACAAGTTCCCTCCATCGTAAGATGAGAGAATGTCAATGGGGCCCGACGCAGAGACACCCGACCGCCGATCAATCGATAGCTGACATTACACCTCAGCATGTCAAGCCTCTTCATGCAGGAGTATTTAAATTTTGCATTACAAATGAGCTTCTGCCGGGTTTTAACTTCTAGTCCCCCCACCCACCCCCCCATCATAATTCATGTTTACTAGCCCTGTATATATCTTGAAGGGTGATTATCCAGTCACATCAAACCTTAATGAACCTCATTTGACCAAGCTGCGAGTTGAATTAAAAGAAATCTTTTTTTTTTTTTTTTTTTTTTGCATATATAATTTCTTGACGATTTGAGAGAAGCTGGAGCTGATTAAAGTGATTCTGCGGCTGTTTGAGCCACAAAAAGACCATTTCTGCAGACTGCGTGCAATTCTATGAAATGGAGATGGTCGTCATGGCTTTTGGACACGTCATGTTGTATTTAAGTCGACAGCGTCCTCCTTATGGTTTTCAAAGCACTGACAGATTTTTTTCAATGGGGAAAATTAACTGGCTTTGATACCTCGTTGATCTCCCTCTAAAGCCAATCACTACATGTTTACCATCATGGACAGAGGAGTGAGGTCTTAGTGCGTATGTGCACTGGGTGTGTTTGTTTTTCTTAAGAAATCTGGCTCCTGATGTGATGTGGCCATGTCCACAGAAAGACAAGGGGGGGGGGCCCATGCCTTTCATGAAGCGCTTAGCAATTATCAGACACCAGCTGCTATTGATCCTCTTGTGTGAAGCTGGCTTTTTAAGTCACCTTTTCAGCTTTGGATCATCATGGGGACCAGGCATGATGAAAGCGTATTGCAGGATGGCGACCAGCGCTTGTGTTCATTTGATGCGACTTTCGGGTGCAGGGAGGATGGGTCCGAATGGTTCTCCAGGCAAAGATAGGAAGGTCGAGTTTGTGTCCATTTGTTTTAAACTGCAAGTTACAAGAGATGTTCCCTTGAAGATGGTTTTAGATGGAAAAAAAGACAGTGAGCATGTGTCCATTTTAAGCAACTAGAGCTGAACCCCGCCTTGCTATGTGCAGGTAAGAACATAGCTCTTTCCAAATATCCCAATAGATAGAAATCTACTCGGTAAAGTGGGACACGACAAGTTTATATCAAGACCAGCTGTTGATCTTGTTGTCATTTGCCCTTATGACTAAAGTCCTGGAGAAATCCAGGTGTTTTTTTTTAACGACCCCTCTTGCACTATCAATCGTCAATCATCAGTATCTGGCCTGTAAAGTTATCTAAAAACTTATCTAGTAGGCTTTCGTTGTGGTATTTCAGAGTTTTGTCTTCTCTGGGAAAACTATTCAAGGTCAATAACTCTTCCTACATGTGAGCGCGTACTGATGTGGAATGGTGGTCAGTGCCTGTTCAGGCCACTGGAGCCGACCAATAAGCGGGCAACATAGCTCCCAGACTCAATGGGGCACGCAAACCCCCCCACCATGGTAAGGTGACAGTTCATGGGCTTCTCAAACACTCAATATGTTATTTTGTTGGGAGTTTAAAGTTTTGGTGCATAGACCTAGAATAAGTGGCTTCAAGTGTACTTAAGGAGCTTCTTCTCTGCACTTCCTCATCTCCTGTTTGGGAAACACTGAGTGTAAGTGACATTAGCAAGTTGACTAAAAACATAAAAAGACTCAACAGAAAGGAATACCTTGTCAAACGAAAATGCCAGTTAAACTCACTCATGTCATCAGTAACTATTCATCATTATTAGAATAGCAAGTCTGGCTGAAAAGAATCGATCATTCATCCCAGTAAAGGTCAACTGGTTTGGATTACACGAAAGTCTGCGCAGCTTCGAGATTTCACATTGAAAAGGTTTGTTGCCCTTCAAAGAACTGATGAACAAAGTTTGATCCTGACTGGTTGAAGTCAGACTAAGCGTCCCCCTCCTGTCACCTCTCCACTGACTTTCACCCCTGATCAGGTCAGGAGACAGCTGAGCAGACACCACTCAGGCAAGTCTGCAGGCCCGGATGGTGTGAGCCCCCGGGTGCTCAAAGCCTGTGCCCCCCAGCTATGTGGAGTCCTCCACAGCATCTTCAGCCTGAGCCTGAGTCTTCACAGGGTCCCCGTGATGTGGAAGACGTCGTGCATCGTTCCTGTGCCGAAGGTGCCGCGCCCCAGCGGCCATAAGACTACAGACCCGTGGCACTGACGTCACACATTATGAAGACCCTGGAGAGACTCATCCTGGAACAGCTCCGGCCCATGGTCAGACCACTTCTGGACCCCCTCCAGTTCGCATACCAGCCCCGAATAGGAGTTGAGGACGCCATCATCTACCTGCTCAACCGTGTCTACGCTCACCTGGACAAGCCAGCGAGCACTGTGAGAGTCACGTTCGTTGATTTCTCCAGTGCATTCAACACCATCAGGCCGGCTCTGCTGCGTGAGAAACTGACGGCGATGCAGGTGGATGCCCCCATAGTGTCCTGGATTGTGGATTACCTGACTGGCAGACCACAGTACGTGCGCCTGCAGCACTGTGGGTCGGACAAGGTGATCTGCAGCACCGGGGCCCCGCAGGGGACCGTCCTCTCTCCCTTCCTCTTCACCCTGTACACCACAGACTTCAGCTACTGCACAGAGACTTGCCACCTTCAGAAGTTTTCTGACGACTCTGCAGTAGTTGGATGCATCAGTAATGGTGATGAGACGGAGTACAGGGGTGTGGTGGACAACTTTGCCACTTGGTGTGAGCAGAACCATCTGCAGCTCAACGTGGCAAAGACCAAGGAACTGGTGGTGGACTTGAGAAGGAGTAAGGCCCCAGTGACCCCTGTCTCCATCTGTGGGGTCAACGTGGACATGGTGGAGGACTACAAATACTTAGGGGTGCACTTGGACCATAAACTGGACTGGACAAAAAACACAAACGCCCTTTACAGGAAGGGCCAGAGCCGTCTCTATTTTCTGAGGCGGCTTAGGTCCTTCAACATCTGTCGGACAATGCTGCGGATGTTCTATGAGTCTGTGGTGGCCAGTGCCATCCTCTACGCTGTTGCATGCTGGGGCAGCAGACTGAAGGTGAAGGACGCCAACAGACTGAACAAACTCATCCGCAAAGCCAGCCACGTTGTCGGAGAGGAGCTGGACTCTCTGACAGCAGTGTCAGACGGAAGGATGCTGTCCAGGATCAAATCCATGCTGGACAATCCTGCACATCCTCTTCATAATGTGTTGGTCAGCCACAGAAGCACCTTCAGCCAGAGACTGATTGCACCACGCTGCACCACAGAGCGCCACAGGAAGTCATTCCTGCCTGTGGCCATCAAACTGTATAATTCCAGTCTCTGACATCACTTCACCATGTGCAATAACCCGGTCATAACAATAATAATTAGCTACTGAGTAGCATTGTAAATACTGTTTATTGTTTATTCTATTTTTGTACATATCGATATTTTTATTCTTATTTTATTTTTTTCCCTATCTTATTCTTATTAATCTTTATTTTCCTGTAAATAAGAGCACTGCAACAAAAGAATTTCCCGCAAGGGATTAATAAAGTTATTCTGATTCTGATTCTGTAAAGAAAAGATCTGCTACACAACCTGCCACAGTACTGTTTATGTCACAAAGGTCGAAAGCTAGACAAATTAGATCACAGATCACAAGTCGCGAGTACAGTCATGGCGATGGAGACAGAAAGGATGGCAGGGCAACAAGAGAGCCGTTTCTCTCACGGAAGGTGTGCGTCACCATGTGACTTCCCCAACTTCCTGCAGCAGACAGACAGCTAATGAACGAAGCACTTTAGGGACTTATCGGTTCAAATTGGCAATTAATGTTATTACTCCATGCTATACAGCTCAACTGGACAAACTATTGGCTTTTCATTGTGGATTGCACCTGGTTTTTTGTTGTTTTTTTCAGCTCCAAAAGGTGCTGTGCAAATTCTATAAGGTGACTTTGACACACCGCAGACCACTGACTGATCAGATGAAATCATCCCCTAAAGGTGCAACTTCAGGTCTGGACACGTCAAGTGGGATTTCCTCATAACGCTCCACAGCTGACCTTAAGATGAGCTCAAAAAGGCACCGACTGTCGCACCATGAGCTCACCTGGTAAAAGCAGGTGCCCCCCATTTGCTGAGAGTGAGTGTTTGTTCCTTTAGTGCAAAATAACATCAATTGTTAGGCTTGCTCCCAAAAGATCTCCGACACCTCTGCAGTCCTCTTCTTCCGCTGCTTTTCTGAAGCTGAGAAAATGAGTATTTGGTGCCAAAAGTAAACAGAGTCAAGTTGAATCAAGCCATAGAAACAGGTATATAAAAGTCTGACCTGTCTGAACACAGCTTCTTATGCAGTGTATGTGGAAAACATGGCACTCGACGGAACAGAAGTACTTTTAAGCTTGTTGATTCACTGGAAACAAACTTAAATGCAACAAAGCAGCACGGCTCCTTAAATAAAAGTAATGTGGATTATTAGCTGGCCTCAGATACGTGTCAGGGAATAGATCAAATCCAGTGATGAAAGTGAGTCATAGTGTGTCACACTATGAGCCTCACATTAAGGCAAGTTGAGACTACTCTTTTTTACAGGATCACACATACATTTAATTCATTTGAAATGATTAAATCTGCACATGTGCAGGAAAAAAAAAAAAAAAAAAAAAAAAAGGAGGAAACACATTGACACTGTGAAATCCAACCAGGATACACGAGCCGTTCCCTCAGTGTGTGGACTTCTCCTTCACAGCCTGACCGAGGCAATAAAACTCTGACTCAGTGTCATGAAATATGCTGCTGCGGTCCGCCGCTCTGCTTCTAAACACATCGGCCCTCATTGTTACAGCCCTCTGTTTACCTTCGGCCCTGGACGCTCTTCATTTTTGCATTGCCACCTGTCACCGAGCCCTCATTTATAACATGAGCGGGTTCCTTGCCCTTCCAAACAATGCCAAAACTGTGAAGCTTTCTGTTATATTTATACCAAAGAGAAATATAAATATTTGAACTAGTGTTTAATGGGGGGGTTTGTGCATTCCATCATATCGTATACAACCTCAATTGTTACCTTGGAAGAATCGCTGAGTTGTATTTACTTTATGCTCCTGTGAGTGATATCTGCATCAATGCTGTTTGCCATAATAGTGAGCTAAGACCTGAGGCTCTCCAGCTGAACTATTGCGGCTGTGTACACAATTTAGATAAAAATCCTGTTTATATTCCAAAAGAGGTGTATTTTGTAAGGCCCCCATCCGCTGTAATTCAATTGTGAAATAGTTCCTGTGTAGATCGGAATGTTCTGTTGACTGAATAAATCTCTGCATACACCTTAGTCTTTGGTATCATATCAGAACATTTGGTATCACGAGTTTATGGAGTATTTCTTTGATCGTGAGCTGGGGAGGGAGGTTGTTGTTGTTGAAGGCTTTTATGTAAAAACAATCAAAGAATTTTAAACCAGATTTACAAGAGAGTGCCTCTTCCTGATATTTAAGTTTCTGCCTATCCCTTCCAAAGAGGACCTCAAACAACAAACCAACAAATAACTTCTTTGGACTCAGTATTCTCTAATGGGGGATCGAGAAAACTCCTTAAAACCAACGTCAGTAACACTGTCCATCACTGTATCCACAAATTAAGTTAAATCTCCATCTTGCAAAGCAGAATGACTCAAAAATGATCTGGGAACACTGCTGCCTTCTCTGGGCCCCATCTAAGATGGACTCAAGTGAAGCGGAAAGCTGTTCTGTAATACGATGAGTCAACATTTTCATTTCTTTCTCTAAATCGTGGACACTACATCGCACGAGCTAGAAGGGAGACGCCAACCCAGTTGAGTTCAAATGCAGCACCTTTTATGATACGGAGGCACCTTAGTGCATGTGGGATTAGTAACTTGAGTGTCTGTGAAAGCACCATAATGCTGAATGATGCCATGCCGACGACATCTTTGTCAAGGCAGGTCTTGCTCATCTCAGCTAATCAAACCAGATTCGGCTCTGTGATAAAAGAGTCTGCTAAATTGCAGCTTCACAATGAATGACCCATTTCCTCTTCATAAATACAAGTAAGCAGCAAATGTCTTGGTACATGGCGATGTAGGTGTTCATGTCCTGCTGTAGGACTTCCGACATGAAATCCGACATCTCGTAATGTCTCAGTCGCTGTCTCCCATTGGGATGACGGAGATATTTGACGTCTCAATACTTGATGCTGTTGATTTTTCAGGTCTTGCGATGCGATAGAAGCAACATCTGACGACTTGCTTTGAGTCAGTCGACATTCAAGATCTTGCTATTGATATTTAACGTCGTCCTCTGGTGTCTTAGTATATGTGTCAAAGTCTATGTTGGATGTCTCGTTATGTAATGACTCAGATGTTCAGCATCTCTCTAAGTGTTTTACACTGTCCATCTTTGACGTCTCCGTATTTATTGACGTAGACCTCGCACGCTGTTGATTTAGCCACAAAACGGACTGAAGCCTCAGTCCACAGACTTCCACGCAAGACTCACTAGTTCAAGACTGATCTCAAGCAACATGCTCCTAAGTCCTTTCACTGTTTTCTCCACTTTTACTTGTGAATGTTTGGGTGTAGAAAGTTGCACAGAAACATTTTTTTCATGTTTCATTAATAATTCGGGGTTCCCACTGGCATAAGAAGATAAGATGGACAGACGTGTCTATTACACATTTTCCGGTGAGACTGGGCTGGCAGTTCAGACCCATAACCCACCAAAATCATCTGTCCCCTCAGTTCCAAAACATATGAAGGGTGTCATTTGAAGAAGAGCTGGTGAGACGGTGGTGAACATGATCCTTAAAGCATCTAAAACTAATTCAAAACATTTCTGAAAATAGTAAACCCTTATATAAATAACTGAACTCATTCCTAATCCAAGAGGCATCAATACAAATTTATAAACTGATTCTTCAGATTAATTTCAAGGCCTTTGTCTCGGTTCTGATGGCTTATAGAGCTTCCAGTATCACTGACCGCATGGAGCTGTCGTCTGGACCATCCCGTTTTGGATTTAGAGATTTTTTTTTTCAAAAAGACGCAATTTCAGATTATCGTGGCCTCATCTGTGTGCGTGTGTCGGCCCTGTCAGCTGTGAGCAGGACACACATGGTTTAGGAATGCACAGATGCCTCGCGTTGTCGTTAATCTCCCCGAGTGGCCCGCGTCTCGATGGCATCCATATGCAACTTTAATTTCAGCACTTCAAACTGCGAAAGGGATAAAGATAGCTTTTGAAGATTGCTTTTCATGTTGGCTGCACTCATCTGAGCATTTAAGTGTAGCAGAAGATGATCTGGACGTCTTTTTTTTTTTTCATATTCTCTTTTGTGGCAGAGTTTGGCTCCTTAGGCGAAGAAAAAAAGTCACTCAGCGTGGAGACAGCTCGAAACACCCGAGAACGAAAAGCTTTAGAGGCAATTTCCTGCTATTGTTTCACACTAACAAGATAAACACTTTCTGTCAATCACAGGCTTTTTCCAAAGGTGTCAAATTTCAAAACTGTTCAGGATTACATGTGGCAAGAGTCAGCGGTTGGTGGAAGAAGTAATTTTGTGGCGAGAAGTTCATTGAGCTGCCAGCTTTTTTGGATATCCATACATTTTTCTGAACACCCACAAAAAATGTCAAGCTTTTTTTTTTTTTCACAACTGTATCCTTCACATAAACATGCCTCGAACAAACATCCATAACATCCATGTCATGCGATCCCTATTGTTAATATTTTTCTTTTAACTTCCTTCAAAAATCAACTGCCCACTGAGGGCCAGCACAAAAAGGATATGGCGCTCTCAGATGGTACCAAAGTGCTGTATCGAATAACTAGCATCCCTTTTTATGGATTAACAGTTTATTCCTTTTCCTGGAGCTGCACCAAACGCCCCGTCCTTTTGTGAAATGTACTGCTTTTTGTGAATTATGAGTGTGGCCTTCATCCAAGTGCCTGCGGCCTTCCTGTTTATTTGTACGCGGCGCAGGTCGGCAGCGAGGTGGGGTCCGGCGGATCCAGCTGAGCATGTGTAAACACTCATCC
This sequence comes from Odontesthes bonariensis, assembly GCF_027942865.1. Taxonomy (NCBI): domain Eukaryota; kingdom Metazoa; phylum Chordata; class Actinopteri; order Atheriniformes; family Atherinopsidae; genus Odontesthes; species Odontesthes bonariensis. The sequence continues at coordinate 14,569,197 of NC_134516.1, read as the reverse complement.
TGGGAGCTGTGGTGAAAGTGGCTATTTTCCCCCAGCGAGCGGATTTTTTTTTTTTACTGCCCATTGTGTTTAACACTGAATCGACCTCTTAAAAACATTGGACACTCTCTCATGGCTCTCCTATGGCCCTAAGAGTGCTTTGTATATGCCTATTGACAAAATATTTCTGTGTTATGGCATGTGTGTACTGCGAAAAGAAAACACTAGTGCGCTGACGGGAACATCTCGACAATTTTATGCAAGTGCTCCCTGGAAAGTTCTCCGGATACCGGCTTAAAGAACACAGAGGAGCAGTGAAGCTCTTTACTGCGGGCCCCAGATATGCAAACAAAGCTCAGCTTTCACCTATTGTTAAAAAGCAACACATTACTGCAGCACAAGATATCACTTCTTAGGCTGAGACAGCAATAAAACAACAGTTAGTCTTACTATTACAAAAATTTATTAAGGATACAAGTTACACTGCAAAAACTATCCGTTCTACGAAGGCTTTTCTCTTCATGAAACCTTACATTTTAAAAGATTATGAAGAAAAAAAACGTGTCAACTTGTTTCGAGGGTTGCTCCGATTTGGAGTTATTTTGAGAGACGGGGCCAATTTGCCTAAAATTACATGTAGTTTTGTTTTGCTAGCATGTAAATTGTGGTTGCAAGACAGCTTAACATCTTCTCCCCCCCGGATGAAAATCACTCCCTTTTATATCAGTCTTGACTGCACAGCTCATAGTTCCCTTGCAGCTTGGGCAATATCTGGGCTCCTACTATGGTGTAAGCAATGGGCCAAAAAGATTTGTCCATCTGTGCAAGTAATCCGTACATATTTGGAAAATGTGTGCGTCTTTGGTTGTAGTTGAGCATAAAACAAAAATATTTGTGATCTCTAAAAACTGAGTCCATCTGTGTTTTTGCTGGGTTGTGTTGTAATATTTGCCAGAATACAAATTGAAAAGTTACGAGTTGGAAAGTTACGAATGCAAAAGTTACACATTCAAAAGTTACGAATATACGAATTTCTCAAGTGCAAGGAAAGGGGACACATATACGTCATCACGCCACAGGCGTCACCCAGAGCTATAGAGTTACAGAGTTGCGACACGCTTTGAAGTCGCCGCTTGGGCTGTCACGTGGTTCATGTGAGCCTCCGGAGTTCCAAACATCACAGCGCTGTCAGCTCCGTTAACCTCAATTACTCGTCAAGAACAATTACTGGTAAGTTTTTTACATTTTTAAGCATTATCTATCAGAAGTATACTCTTAGATATCGTTATTTTTACATTTGGTTAGCATGAAATGTCGATGTTGATGTTAAAAATGTAATGGATTTGACCTAGCTTAAAGCTTGGTAACGGAGGCTAACGTGAGGTAATTAACGTGATCATTTCACTAAAGTCCGTTAACTTTTTATTGTCAGGTGACATAATGTAAAGTTGTTTTGATTGTTAGGTTTTAAAACATCACCAAAATACATTTAATACATTTTTGGTATTTCTGACGTATTTTCTCCAGTAAATTGATTAAATTACAACATTTTTGGCATAGTGAGGCATTAGCTGACTGGTCTTTAATTAAGTAAGTTTTTTTCAGCATGACTTTGCAGCTGTGATAATGAATTCATGAATTTCTCTGTTGTTGTTGTCGTCAGGGAGGTCAGCAGATGTGGTGGTTGCTGCTGTCATGCTGCCATGGACCAACCCTCATTAGGGCTTCAGCCGATTTATACAATGTCCAAACGCTTAATTTTGATCAAATATATTGTAATGACCTCACGGAGGCTCTGAGACTGGCGGTTGCCGAATGGCTCTTTATTACGTTAGTTTTACAGTAAGTACAAGCAGTACAATTGCCGAACACTGGCGACTCGCTCTGTCTTGCGCCGCAACCAACCCCAGGAGAACACCAAACCTGCACACAGACTGGCCCACCCCCACTCTTCTCCCCCAATCACCAGCCCACACCTGAGTGACATGACATGACCTGCGGTCCAGTGATTGACAGGGAGAGGAGGAAACAAGCCAGTCCGTGGGCTTATACCTTCATTCTGGGTCGTTACAATATTTAATTACTGCAGATTAATCTACCCAACAGTATAAATAGCAATAAAATAACTTCTTTATTAAGGCTTGTTTGACATTTTCCATGATGACATTTTATAATAAAATGTTTGGTTTAAATCTGTTTTGTTTATTTTTTTCACAACTGACACATTTATTTTGTCGTTAATATGGTTTTAACCAGAAAAAAGTTAAATTCCTATTTTAATCCATCCATTATACCTGCTGAATCCGTCGGTCGGGTCGCGGGGGGGGGGGGGGGGGGGGGGGGGGGGGGGCATTGTCCATCTGACACCAGAACAAACAGACAGACTGAATGACATCTTCTACAGATAGAGTGTTTGGGACAACAGGAGTAAGTCCTGGTAACAGACAGTAACATCAGGCTCTGTTGAGCTGGCATGATTCAGTATTTCTTTTTGTGCTCCGTTCCGCTAAGACCCTTTCAAACTGGCTGACAGCGCTGTGATGTTTGGACCACGTGACAGCCCTATCGGCGACTTCAAAGCGTGTCGCAACTCTGTAACTCTATAGCTCTGGGTGATGCCTGTGGCGTGATGACGTCAGCGATGACGTATATGTGTCCCCTTTCCTTGCACTTGAGAAATTCGTATTCGTAACTTTTGAATGTGTAACTTTTGCATTCGTAACTTTCCAACTCGTAACTTTTCAATTTGTATTCTGACAAATATTACAACACAACCCAGCAAAAACACAGATGGACTCATTTTTAGAGATCACAAATATTTTTGTTTAATGCTCAACTACAACCAAAGACGCACACATTTCCCAAATATGCACGGATTACTTGCACAGATGGACAAATCTTTTTGGCCCATTGCTTACACCATACCCTACATGTGGGCTTTTGTTTCCTTGTCGTGATCATTTCTGTTCAACTTATCCAGATTCAACTTGTGTCTCTAAGGCGATACTGCTGCCCAGATGACTGCTGGTCTGCAAAGAGGCGGCAAAAGTGACAACGCAGATGTCTTTTTAACCAGAAGCACTTGAAGAAGCTGCTCCAAAAAAGGCACTGAATACGCTTGGTTCTCATTGTTAACAATTTGAAAAAGATGGAGGTGCACATGTAATGATCAAAAGCAAAAGCTTTGGAGTTCTGATATGTTACGATTGTTACGATGTCAGAGATCCGAATGTCAGTTTCTGGTCAGTCTTACCTGCTGGGCACAGTTAAAGTACAAAGTCATGCTGTTGTAATAGATAAAGTCAGTGGTTTAGCATTGTCTTGCTGAAATATGCAAAGCCTTCCCAGAATATATTTCTGCATAGATGGTGCCCAGGGTTGGGGAGTAACGGATTACATGTAACGGCGTTACGGTAAAAGGATACAAAATAAAAGTAACTGTAATCCGTTACAGTACAAGCAAAAACGATGTACTCAGATTACAGTTACATTCAGTGAGAATGGGGGTTACTTAACAGGATTACAATTTGTGCGAGGTTGCAGTGACAGAAGTACAGAGCGGCAGGGTCGGACTGGGGAAAAAAATCGGCCCTGGCAATTTTCCCCGGGACCAGCCCCCCCTCAGTATTAATTAGTATCTCCAATCTAATTAAATAAAAATAAAAAAACGAGCACAGACCGCTCATACAGTCAATGGCATGTACCCATAGAATACACACTCACACACACATCACACAACCTGACTATCGACTGCTAACAACCATGATCAGTAACCTACACAAACCCAGACACATAATGGCTCGGCGGCCAGCAATCGGATAAACCAATGAAGTGAATCAATCCTGTGAAAGAATGAAAACAAGTGAATGAAACCTGCAGTCACCCATTATGAAGTTAACTCTGCCAGCCCCATAATCTTGCCCCTGCTCAGCCAACTCCTTGACGTCGGGTATGGTTGGTAACGTTACTGCGGCTAGCATTAGCAACGAGGCTGCTAGGCTTGCTAAATCGGTAAGCATTACGCATCAAGGCTACTGAAGAAGAAAGCTAGTCTTTTTAGCTACGTTATATTATTATCTTTCTTCTCGGCTATAAGTTAACCTAGCTGGCCCTAACCTGACGGGCTAGCTGTCAAATCACCTGTTTTCACCGGAAGTACTGGCGCACACACAAAAGCAAGGGTGTGCAAAGAAAAATAAAATGTGATGTAAAAGTCTTACTTTGCTTATTTATTACTAAAGTAGAGCACTTCATTGTCATTGCACATGTATTAATGAAATGCAGTTTGGCATCTTATAAAGTGTAACGTGTGCAGAATGTATAGCATGCAGTATTAAGAGATAAAATGCAGTTATTTACAGCTAGTGTAAGGAAAGATGGTTAATAGACATGTGCAGAATAGATCAATTACCTAGGGAAATGCATGTATGTGCAGAGAATGTATAATGTAGTTATGGCAGTACAATGAAAAGAAAAATAGCATGGTATAAATAAATGTGATAAATACAGATGGAATCATACAGATAATATACAGATTATCCTATACCACAAATAGGTAAAAGTAATCCAAAAGTAATCCAAAAGTAATTAGTTACATTACTTTTTTTAAGTAATCCAAAAAGTTACACTACAATTACATTTTAAACAAGGTAACTTGTAACTGTAACGGATTACATTTTTAAAGTAACTTACCCAACACTGATGGTGCCTATCTAGATGTGCAAGCTGTCCATTCCAGAGGCTCTAATGGACCCCCATACCATCAGATATGCTTTTTTTCTGCCATCAAATACAAGATGAGTTCATATTCAATACGAGCACATTGCAACATCCCCTAAGCTGCATATTCAAACAAGGTATTTCAGAGAACTTTTAATACAAAAATGATGTGCTAGATCCTATTCATGGATTCAATCCTAAAAAGCTGTCAATTTTTTTTTTTTTTTTCCCTGACAGCGACAGTATGTTCCGACATATGGAATAAAATAGATTCCCTTGCTGATAACCTTTATTGCATCAGCAAACAAACAAAAAAAAAAATTTGAACCTCAAATATTCCGATTTCAAGGAGGACAAAACTTACAATATGAGCAAATAAGTCAATAAACTGCTTTGAAAAGAGCAGCAGAGAATCAATATTTACCATTAAGTCGTGCATGATAGGTTAAAATGATCATTTTCTCATCTGATAATACAGAAAAATGAAAATACAAGAATCTTAAAGCTGCAGCTAATGTGAGGACATTAATTGAAGAATGTCCGCCTAAAATACAGACCTTAAGAAATATGCAGATTATTCAATTCTGCTGCAAAACATCTCAAGAAAGTTATATGTGTAACTTAAATCAAGTAGTGGAACTTTCCCTATAATATTAAACTTTAAGAAAGCTGGATTTATGCAGATAATCAGAGCAAAACTCATGGAAGACAGGTGGCTGCGCTTCATCATTAGGATTAATTACATAGTACTAATTTGATTATGCTTTGAAGGGAGATGAAGCAGGACCTGCAGTGTGCACTATAAGACAGGATAAATGGACTTCAGCCTGAAGCCAGCTCTGAATACAGCTGGACACATGGGGGACAAACACACCACCGCTGCCTTTGTGTCAGTTTAACCCCCGAGCGGCAAAATGGGGACATTTTTCAGTGCAACTCATGTGTCTCTGAGGTACTGTGTTGTTTTTGTCAACATGTACAGGTCATCCAAAGGCAGAACATTCGGGAGCATCCGGGGCTCTGACTCAAAAACTCGGACGGGCAGAGAACGGTCGCTCATTCGCTGCGACGTAACTGGGATGACACCGATGACGGTTGTGGTTATGGAGTCTAGGGACAAGCGCGACAAAAACATAGGCGGCTATTTGAGCCTTACCACTATGTGAAAGCTTCTCCAGGCTGCCGTGCACTCTGACATCAGAGGCCGAGTCCTGCAGGCCGTCAGGGAGGAGTGTGCGACTGCTGCTGCTGAAGGGGTCTGAAAGCAGGATCCAAGCCAGGGGGTCAAGGGGTTAGCTATATGTCCCAGAAGCAAACTGTAACCTACTTTCACCCCCGTACACACACACGAACACCGAACTCAGCAGTTAGACAACCTACCACTGAGTTCACTCTTGACGTACTGTCTGATTTGCAAAGTCAAAAGGCCACAAGAGAGAAGAGGTAGTTGAACAAACTTTGGGGCATCTGCAGAAGTGCCTCAGAGCTTACCAGAGAGCCGGTGATTTCAGTGTGGGTGGCTCGAATCCGTCAGCCCTGCAGCATCACTATGATTTACACAACCACTCCTGCAGGTCACATCTGACATAAAGATGATTTTTACTTGCTGTTTGTAAACTAACTTCGTAAAGTTAATTTCACATTTTAGCATTATTTTAGCACACATACAAAGAGGGAGAAGGCTAAATGAAGAACTTAAAATCAAAGCTGAGTAATCATAATTTTTTTTCCACTGATTTTGTCCTAATAAAAGTGTTGAGATGCTGTAATGAACAATTTTTCACAGTAAAGTGCTCATCTTTATTCCGTTGTGTCAGGTCATGGGTTCGCTTATTTGTGAGCGTCTTTTGCTGTCTGAAAGTGGTAAATTACAGCTCTGTCTGTTTTTTTTTTGTTTTGTTTTTCTTAACCTTAGCCAAGTAACTTTCAATGCCTAAAACACCAGCAAAACTGCATGAAAGACCCAAGGGCTAGAGTTGGGTAACGTAACTTTTAAAAGTAACCGATTCGATTAAAGGATACCTACCATTAAAAGTAATTAGTTGTTTTACAACGTAACTAGCTGGGAAAAGTAATAATGTAAGAATGATGTTGCGATGCAAAACATGACCACCCCTTTGAAGTTCCTTCGGCACGTATAATTTGTCAAACAATTACAGTGAAACTTAAAAATAACACTACACCTACAACAGCAGATGCAATATTTGCTTTATAGTGCATTATTAATGGCTACAATGTAGCAGTTAGCTTGTATAAGACAAAGTCTGGTTCTAAAACTGCATTTGTGTTACTTTTGAGTCCATAAGTACAAAGAATGAAGATAAATAGATGAATAGACACTAATCAATGATTCAGTTTTTGTGCTAGTCTGACATTTTGGTTTGAGACTGGGTTCATTTTCTTGAGATTATTCTGAATTTTAGGGGTTTTCTTTTTTCTTTGTTGTGATATCTGAATGTTTGCTGCTTTGAGCAGATTTTATGAAATGTGCTTATTTCATGAAGTTCAGCTGTGAACTTCAGCTTTTAGATCTGTGCATTTTTGTTGGTGTTTCATCTGAATAACGGTTTTCACTTGCTTGGTGTAGTTTTTTGTCATTCTTCTTCCTAAAATTTAATTTTTGTAATTTTTCTTTTTTTGCCTGAAATCTTACATTTTCTTTTTCATCTTTACGTGTTACAACTTTTTTGGTTTGTTTTGCAGTTATGTTTTATCTCTTTGTCTGTGTGTTTCTGTTGCTTTATGGCACTGATCTCCACTCAATGACTCAACGCCAGTTTCAAGTTCAACTCTGAGGCGCGTCGGAGATCTTATCGGTTTTGAAGTCCACAACAGCCGCTTCTCTGTTTACCTTGAAGCGATTTTTCCCCACAACAAAACAAAGTGACAAAATTGTCCTCGAGATCAGGCACGAGAAAGAAGAAAAGCTGAACCTGCAGGAGGCAGAGCTGGTTTGTTTTAGTGGACAGGGAGGATCAGAGTAGCATCAGTGACCCCATTAAGGTCGATTCTCTTGGAGATGTCCTTCAGACTCGATGGTGCTATCTCTCTTGAGCTTTCAGGATCTAAAAATAAATATAAATAAATATTTCAGCACTGATTACAATGAAAAAGGAAATAATGAGAACTAGATGAGCTAATGTATTGTTAATTTGAATGAGATTGACCTTGATATTATTATGAAAAAATTATTATTTAACTTTGAGCTTTTTCCACATTAATAAAATGTCAATAAAGTAACTGCATTTTAAGTGCAAGTGTTTTCTTTGACTATTTAGCTTCATTTAACCAAAGAAACACATTTTGCAAGAATCTGAATTTGAAAATTTTTCCATGAATGTCACATCTTTGATACACGCAGTCTTATAAATGAAACCGTGAACACTTTTCTCCACGCTTTTTTTTTTTTTTTTTTTACTTGAAATTAAATTGGAAAAGGTCAAAGGTCAAATCTGAGTAATGGTTCTGCTTTAGAACCTTTGATATCTGAGATGTCACAGCCCGTGTCACAGCACCCTTAATGTGTGAGTTCTGGATGAAGCAGTGACGTTATTTAAACTCAAAGTTTAAATCAGTGCCAAAACTGACAGAATAATCAATTCAATCTCACAGACAAAGAACACAGAGTTAATCTTACGCTTCAATTGTTAATATTCTCAAAGGAAGATGCCATTTTTTACTCTGGGGTTCCTTGCAGGAGCCTTGGTCACTAAGGCTGTGAGGAAACTCCTAAAACCATACTTTCCAGAGGAGGAAACCAAAATAGATGGAGACAGCGAAATCTCTGCAGGACCTGCGGAATCTTCTTTGGAAAAAAATCCTGCAGATGATCAAATTCACACAAAAGAAAAACAAAGTCCTCCAGATATGGTGGGAATAATTGCCAGATTTTAGCACAGATTCTGAGAACGATACAGATTTTAGCACAGATTCAGACACCACAACAGGTCCAGTTGTCAATCCAGACATGCGGTTATGCAAGTTCTCCAACTAATTTAATAACTGTTGGATGAATGCAACACTACAGGGTGTTCTAAATCTGAACATTGTAAAGACGAAACTCAGTCGGAGCCCCACAGAGGTTTCAAGACTTTTTCCAGCAACCCCACAATTTGGAGACCTATTTTTAAGAGCCCTTCACAACCCAGGGACATTTTTCTCTCCTAAAGAGATCTTCCCGGTTTTGGATGAGTTAAGTAATGTGATTTTGGGGAGCCAAATGACATCGCAGATTTTTTTGTGCGTTTCATTCACTTGTTGAATGAATGTGGAGTTCTGTCAAGGCTTAGAGTAAAAAAAGTAACCAGATGTAACCAGTGTCGCTCCACTGAAAGCAACATCACAAGCCTGGGTAATGTCTATTTCCTGCCAGCTGCAGGTAACAACGACACCACCGCTTCTCTTTTTGCCAACGCAGTGAGGGATGACCACTACAAGGATCAGTGCAACGCATGCAACTCCGAACTAATGAAGGAAAACCTTTTCCATCTCCCCTGATCTGATAACTCTATCTGCCACGGACAGCTTACCCAAAAAACTTAAGAGTGCCTGTGACACCAAGTGAAGACATCAGTATTCCTGACGAGAGAGAAGAAATAACGTACCGCCTGGCCTCGGTCACTTGCTACAAAAACTTGAGCTTGTATGTTGACCACTTTCATACATACGTGCTGAATGAAAACCAGACAATTAGGGCTGAGGATGAGTGGATATCAGACGAAGACGGGAAAGCTGACATTTACAAAAGTGGAATCGTCTACTTTTATGAAAAGTGCACATAAACACGTCGTCAAGACAGGACCCCAAAAAACAAGTATAAGAACCAAGTCACTGAAGAATTTCCCAGATGCAACAGATCAATAGTGATTCAAATTAGATAAATAACATCAATAAAATTTAAAAACCAGATTTCTGTCAAAGTATATTTCTTGTTATCTACTCTAATTTTATTCTAAAGCCAGTGAATTTGTGGTTATTGCTATATTTTTGTGCGTGTGATCTTTTAAATCTATGACATACTGAGAAGTTAGGGTACTGTACGTAAGTCCTCTCGTCCATAAGACGCAACAGGTTGGGAGTAAGAGGCCATTAAGGAATTTATTCATTAGGTTTACAGACACTGTCCCTCTATGCAACCCACAAGACAATAAAAACGTTAAAAACCTCATGAAGAATCAATCAGGTTATGAAATGCAAGCCATGTAAACAAAAACACGGTCCTTTTATAATTAAAGGACAGGGCGGCTGTAGCTCAGGAGGAAGAGCAGTCGCCCACCAATCGGAAGGTCGGTGGTTCGACCCTCGGCTTCCCGGGGCTACATGTTGAAGTGTCTTTGGGCAAGACACTGAACCCCACGTTGCCTACCTTGTAAGTCGCTTTGGATAAAAGCGTCTGCAAAATGACCGTAATGTAAATCGAGCTGATGGGTGAAGCACAGGAATATTGCTGACACGACTTTATTTTTTAAATTTTTAATTTTTTATAGCCGTGTAAACTTTACTGAGGGTAAAGCAGTTTGAGGGTCTGCTGCACAGATTCCAGAGCTGTCCTTTCAAATGCTGTGAAAAAACAAACAAACAAACTGTGTTGCAGCTGGTTATTAGAAAGGAAAAACATGAAGGAGGAAAGCGTAAACAGCACTGTGAATAATTCATTTTTGACCACAATTAGTTGGATTCTTCTGAAGTCTAATGAACCCTAAAGGTCTGTCTGCTGATGTGACTGCATCAATTCAGACATGTTGAAATTGGTTCATATATATTGTGGTCAGTATAAGGTGCCATAAAGTCAGTAAAGGATTACTTACTGTCACACTAAAAAAAATTTTAATTTCTTACTGGGAGGTGACATCTGGCTGCTATTTGTTGTATTGTACACCAGCGTACAGATGCTTTTACTGTGATATGTTCAGCTCATTTTTCAACTGTCCAATCTTTTCATGGATTTGCATCGGCGATGCGGATTACTCGTTATATAGATGCATAAAGACACGGGGCAACACGAGGCCTGGTTTCAAAGCTGGACATTGTTTTATTCATGTAGCTTGAGGATGCAGACAGAAGCCTGCTGGAAGCTCTCTGGCGTGGCGGGAAGTCGAGCGAGGAGAGATAAGGGTTGTATAGAGCAGCAGGAGAACATCAGTCGGGGGAGAAATAGTTGAACAGTAACTGCAGGATGCACCGCCGGAGACAAATATTTCATCAGAAAAGTTCCCAGATAGAAGCTGGAGCAAACTCTTGTGGACGCACCCCGCCCTCAGTGAGTCTCCGCCTCGCCTTCACACTGGTAAATCTGTGTTTTACTCTGCTGTGATTGTAAACTCACCGTCTTGAATGAATCATTGTTGTTTCTGAAAAGCAAATCTGTTGCTCAGCATATTGACAATGCAGAGAGACTGGAGGATAAATAAAGAGACACAGGGAGGAAATGAAGGCCGCCGCCCAATCATGACGCCTGCTTAAGACCTCTGAGTGCTACTTTACTGTTGCAGTGTTTTGACTGAAATCTTAATGCAATGCGGATTAAAAGGATTACAACATAATCTTGAATAATCCAAAGTGCCACGGACGGTGGAGCGCTTGTAATAACGGCGTAAAACCCGTCCGGTGGTCTGACAACATTGTCAGTCACAGCGAGGATTAAATATTTGCGGGAAAAACTTTTGACTAATGCCCACAAACCATCGCCGGTGGAGAAAAGCATGGGGGCCAGAAGGCAATTTAGTCATTTAAGAGACATATAGCACCTCGGTAAGTGCTGGCCAGCCCGCTGCCAAGACAAAGCCCAGGCAGACAAGGGGGAGATGGGGCTTTTTAAGCAGATTTACTCCTCCAATTTTTGTTTTTGATCAATGCTCAGGCAGGTTCATTACACATGTAAAGCAGAGGGGGAGGTTTGAGGAATGAAAATGTTCTCGCAACCACGAATCAATTCTTATTAGGTTTACCCAAATGCCATCAACATGTCCATTAGCTTTTCCATTAATTTATTTTTTCTCCTCAGGAGCAGCCTGTATATTTTAAGGATTATGTAAAGCATCACCAGAAATGATCTTTTGAGCTAAATAACCCACATTCATCGATGTGAACCTGCCTTTAATTACAGGCCTTCACTCAATAACAGCAACGCTACAATCTCTTTGCGAGGCGTATTAGTGCGATCTGATGCCGACCTTGCCTCCACGCTCCCTGAAATTCATGCCGCTTGATAGAAGTCGTATTGATGCTAAACTCCCCTCAAACAAGCCCTTAATTTTACCAAATGAGTACAAATTGAGTGCACAAGCAGAAGCTTTTAGAAACAGAGGCGGCATTAAGTGCGCAGGAATTTGTGTCAGAGAAGAGGAAGCGGAGACGCCGAGACGGTGACAGGGAAAAAAAAGGAGACCGGACAACAAAAAGACTCGTACATCGTCTAACTGCACCATCCCTGTGTGAGTCCAGAAGGAAGCAAATTGTAGCTGCTGACGAAGAGGAGCAGGAGTGGGTCCTGCAGTTGTGTAAAAGCATGGATGAAAATGACTCTTTGTTGCTCTGATGAACATTTTAACTTGTTTTCTGCTTGGTTAAAAATCTTTTTTGTACGTTTGTGTCCTATGTTACATCTCTCCGGATCATCTTGTGGCCCATTTTTTTTTTTTTAAACATTGTTTTGCATGCTTTTTGTAGTCACAATGTAACAATGGGTCTTTGGTGTCTCAATTTGACCACTTTGCTTCTCTTATCGGTTATTTTAAATCTCTACTTCATCATTTTAGCTCTTTTCTGTCATTTTTGGATCCCATTTGTCGCTCTTTGTGATCACTTTTGATCTTTTTATAAATCTAATGTCGGATGTTTGTGGCCAAATAGTATCCCTTGTGTTTTTTTGCTATTTTTGTCTCTTCTGGGCAATTTTAAATCTTACATTGTCTTTTCCTGAGGCATGCATTACTGAGTGTAAGCTCAGGAGCCCTAAGGAGCCAGGGAGGGCCCAAAGTTGGCTCATTTAATGATCTTTGTGCGATGAAAGTAGAGCAGGCTGTATTTAAAACCATGTAGGCAGGTAATTGTTCCTTTCAATTCAGGTTTGCTGCTTTCCACATTCACTCTGTCACTTTATGATGTCAGAACAAATCCAAAGCATTAAATCACCAATATCATAACTTAAACGCCGGAGTGTCGGCCTGCTAAGATAGATAAAAATGTTTTCACTCACAGCTGATTTTGTGCTTTGAAAAGCTGAAACGTTTGAAATTCAAAGCTGCCGTCAGTCGCCTTCACATTTTGGCCTCTCCAGTGTTTAGGCGGGACGTTTCACAGTCCGTGTCCGTGAGGACGGAGTCTACAACTCAACGTGCCGCTACCCGGCCGCTCATGGCCAAGACACTTGACCCGGGACTGTTGTGTGTCCAGCAGCAGACGACTGGCCGGCTTCCAGTATGAATAAACTATGGGATGAAGATAATAATGAGCCTTCTCTACTCTCAGATGATTGAATTCTCTTAAAGAAGTCAATCTGTATCCACTGAAAACCAACTTTGCTTAATGTTTCCTGGTGTTCGCTCATACTGTTGTTCGAAGAAACATATTCAACAAATACTGACGGGAAACCGTGACGTTCTGTAACAAAATGTGGGTAGAACGGGTTTTTGTGGGTCAGCAGGTGCGATGGCTTTACGCAGCTGAAACACTGCTGCACGTCACAACATTTTGTTGTCTGCGGAGAGGTTCCATGAGCGGTCAAATTAATTTAGTAGTAGTTAGCTCATCTACTGTAGTAAAACCTGTGAGAAAACACTAAGGATCTGTACAAGCATTTCGTCACTCCAGATGTTTTGATGTGTTTGCACCAATCGCCCAACTGCAAATCCAAATTCCCCTTTTGTTGACATGGCAACAGGACACACCAACAGGAAATTGCCGCTGCCAACCTTATAAACATTTTTTTTTTTTTTTTTTTTTTCCCCCCACTCATAAATTTACAGTTACTCTCCCACTGTATTAAATAACAGAGGTGTCAGAATGTAGAAGGAGTTCACTGCTACATAATCCAACACAACCACCTGCCAACGGATCTCTTGTTGTTGGGCCAGCGTTTGGAATAAAGTGGTTGGAGTGAGCCGCTTTGCCTGCACATCTGTTGGTGCTGTCAGTAAAGCGACCATGCGAGGCGAGGTTGGATAGCATATGACAGCAAACGCTTTTTTAATGGTCACAAAAAGTGGTGAGGCCGATAAAATGTCAAGTATTACCACGTGTACCCTGCGTATACAAGTTAGCTGTCATTGTAAAGCTTGTGTTCTAGTTTAGTTTTGGATTTCAATGTTGAACCCTGCTGTGTGGATGTCATTTAACTTTATCTTTTATTTTCCTGAACAGAGAATGTAAAGATGTAGTTACCAGCCTGAAATACTCCAAAGTAAAAGCCAAACAAAGTTTGATGTTTGCAATATGTGAATTTCATTATTTCTAGAAAATATGTAAATACAATATATACGCACGAGGAAAGTCTAGTTGCTGCAAACCAATTTAAAACTGGCTATTTAAAATCCAACAAAAATACCATAATCACTTTAACCCGTCCACAATCCAAAAGTTCTTTGTATGCAGGTCCTCCCTTCTGCAGTACAACGAAAGCAGAGCGGCCTTAAAGTCAGCGCCTCATTAAAACGAACACTTACAACGCTCATGATGCACGTTTTACGCCTCATGCACACAAAGTTTATTTTCCACATCCCTCAAACAGGGTTAAAGCTATGGATGTCGACTTTACGATCCCAAATCACAACGTGAACCATTAAAAGTGTTTGTGAGAGTTGCACACAAACACATTTAAGATGTGTAGCACCTTAAAGGGGACCTTTAGGGTTAGTTAGACGGCTTCTAAGTGTAGAAATAAAACTTTTAACCAATTTTAAACACAAATAATGTAAGAAAAGCGGACGCGTATCAAGCGTTAACTGCAGTTTTACTGCTAAAACCACAACTTTAGAAACATTTGAAATATGGGTCTATATAATGCTTAGTGTAATAATCCTCCCATATAAAATGTTGGCTCACATATGTCTCCTCTGAGTCCATCTCCCTCCCGTGTCATCTCACCCACAGTGCTGCCACCCAGTGCAGACAGCCATCAACAGCAGCCAGCTTCACTCTGCCATACAAACAGATAACTCCCAGGACATGTGTTTTAGTTAGCACCACCAAGACTGTTTGAGAAGCAGCCACTCACACCAGCTCATCATTTCTTTGAGTAAAAAAAAAAAAAAAAAAAAAAAAAAAAAAGAGGAAGGAAGGAAGAAAAAGAAAAAAGCTGCCAGGCAGCACAGATAGTTTATTTTTTCTGCCTATAAGCCATAATGAGGTTGTGCCCCAGGGAATCAGTCGAGCGGAATGTTATTAATGCCTCAAAGAAAAAGAAAAATCCAAGGCACCTTTTGCGGCCGTGGCATAAAGGCAGGAAAAGACTGTCAAACAATTAAAGTGAAGTGAATTCCCTGAGATGGAAGGGGGGAAAGAAGTAAAGCAAGTGGACAGGAACGTGAGGACGAGGGGAAGAGAAAAGCTTCCTCCAGGATGCGGAGGAGAAACGATGAGCGGGGTAAAAAGTGTCATCTGACCTGTGTGTTTTTCAGCTTGAGCGCACGAGTTTAGATCAAAGGGGGCGAGGGATCATTACTGTACATTCAACTGTCTCTAATCAGCTGGCTGTAATGTCTGACTCATGACACCAACTGTCTCCCACTGGGAGGGATGTTTCCTGTGCTGTTAACTGAACCGTGATCAAGGGAGCCAACAACAGGTGAACGAGTATTTATCCCCTGTACTGTTACCATTTAATGGCAGCAGCAATATTTCAACATTTACATGACCGACCATTTTAATTATTGGGTACGTTTCCATCCAATTTATGCATAAAACTACTTTGCTGGAAATCCGTGGCATGTCACAGCTTTCTCTTTTTTCTCCTGCCTGCCTCTTCACTGTTGACTGTCTAATGAGGGCAAAAACACCTCCTTCTCTGGGCTTTTTTTTTTTTCCCTCCAAAGTCGAAGAAACTTTTGCAGCTACTTCTCAGCAACCCTATTAATTATGCTAATGCTGCATGTCTGCGTGCCTCCATATTTACCGCCGAAGCAGATGCGTTAGTGTCGTTGTAGCGTTTCCTACATTAAACAAAAGAAGAAACCAAAGATGCCGACGTTGTGGTCGATCAGCATTTGAAGACTCAAGTTTAAAATTTGAAGAAAAAAAACAAAAACAGTAAATATTCTGAAAGTGCTTTTGAATGAGTCCTGAAGCAGTTATTTTTTTGGGCACAACTCTTCATAATAGTTTTCAAAGTTTCCAACTATGTGATGAGGACAGTTGGCCCTCTTTCACTTTAAAGGTTTTACGTGTGTACATTTTTTAAATATGTAACACAAAATCTTATAAAATCTTAAATGTTAAAATGTTCATTGTGAAACTGCACATTAGCGCACGCCACAGACGGATCGGGCAGGTGATGTCTTGCTCAGCAGCATGTCGGCAGCAATGAAGACCAAGGGCACATTTAATTTGTCCTTCAGTGAATCACTGGCAGCTGAAATCCAATTTTCTCTCCTCAGCCCCTGCAGACCTTGTTAGTACCACCGAGCAACAATACAGAGGTGTGTGGCACATTTTCATCTCCATTCAAAGAAGCCCACATGACTCATTTAATTTGCGCAGTTACATCCTCCCGTCCCCGTGCTCCACAGGCTCCAGTCCAGCCTCCATTGTTTGCTCCTGATGTGTCAGGGCGGAAGACGCCGTCACTGTGAAAGCCTGGCGCCCAGGCAGGTCGAGACCCCGCGAGCGCTGCACCTCATTGTTTGCCCTCACCTTTGTGTCTTTGTGTCTTCACGGACTGTTGCGCTGCCAGGTTGCTCAGATGTGACTGGCTCCAGCTTGTCAGGGGAAACGTCCCTCAACAAATGGAGTTCCCACAGGAAGTGGAGAGAAGGAAAAAAGGATGCAGGGGAAGCATATCAAACAAGGAGAGGTGAGTTGCTGTGACACTTCCAGCAGCAGGCTCAGCTGCAGCTGGTGGCTTTAAAGTCTCTCACACGTCGCTTTTTTTCATGTTGGATTTGATGCGATGTACGTGTGTGTGTGTGTGTGTGTGTGTGGGCATGTGCTATCCTGCTGTTTCTCAGGGTTCAGGAACATATTGCTCATCTGGTACATTCTCTCAGAGCAGAGATTCTCCAGCTCTTTTGTACCTGGAACGACTGCTTCCCTGTGTGTTCCTGTTCCAGTTTGTTTCATTTATCGTTACAGGAATAGTCAGAATGACCTTCAGTCCAAGAAAAGTTAGGATGCCGTGTCAAATATCAATAAAAACAGATTGCAATGATTTGGAAATCTCATAAAACAATATTTTGTGTTTATTTTATTTGTTCATGTATTTGATGGCAGCAACATATTTTGGAATAGGGCCATGTTTGTCTGAATATCTCAGAACGGAGACCAGTGGCTGGACCTTTGGGAGAGAAACGTTGTGACATTCTTGTCTATTAAAGAATTCTCACTCGATTTGTCTGTCCACGGAACAGTTTCCAACTTTGACTCAGAACAATTTAAGCGAGGTTTTGGCTCAGAGAAGGTGGCAAATCTTTTCTTCTTTGCATGATAGAGCTTCAACTTGTCACTCTGGATGACACGGTGAACTGCGTTCACGGACAGTGATATCTGGAAGTGTTCCTGATCCATGCAGTGATTTCCACGACAGAATCATGTTTGTTTTCATTGCAAATTCGCCCGAGGGCCTGAAGATCACGGCCCCCCGATTTTGATTATCGGCCGTGTCCCTGTACCCAGAGATGTTTCCATAGATACTGAATCGTTTGACGATAACATGTACTGAAGATTATAGAATAGTCTTTGCAGTTTTACTTTGAAGAACATTTTTCTGAAATTCCTTCACCATTTGGAGGTGTAGGTTTTAGCAGATAGCCGAACCATTGCCCTTTCTCTATTTTAGAGCGCTGCATTTGAATAAAGCTCCAAATCTGAAGCTTGAGTTTCAAAACTTAATCACATTTTAACTACTGATTTTATCTGATTCTATCTTATTTCTTTCTTTTTTGTTTAAAATTTAAATCATGCTTTTTATTTCTACTGTTTGCCTTGCCTTGCCTTGCCTTGCCTTTTAAGTGGTTCTGCCTCTCTAAGGTGCTCTTTTGTACCAAATCATGTTACTGGACAGTTGCAAATTTACCTAATATGTTTATCTAGCTGTGATCTACCAGTCTTTTGTGTTGCCCCCCCAAACCTTTTTGAGAAAAAAGAAGAAGACACACTAATACATATAAGCTCCCGGTTCTTTTTCAGGTTGTTAAAGGCTATGGATTGTACACAGTTCATTTCAGGAAATGCCAGAAGATGCAAATTATAGAAAAAAATTTAACATGTGTAAAAAAAGAAAAACTGACTATGCCATGAGCTCCTCGAAGCAAATGCAGAGCATTCCAAAAATTAAACAGCTGATGTCGATCGCTGCTGAAGACAGCAAAGTTATTTCAGGCAGAAGTTTCCTCAGTTTGAAATTTAACAATAAAAAGGTAGTTATCATGTCAAGCTGAAGTCGAGTCCTACTCATGGAATTGCTGGGGAGGCTAAATAAAGTCCCGGATCTTCAGAAGATTCAAAACTCCGAAGAGTTGATGCACTGCTGTTTTGTGAAGCTACATGGTCACCCAAAAAAAAAAAAAAAAAAACAACAACTGCATACATCCAAAAGTGTCCTAATGCACATCAAAATGGAGCATTGAGGAAACAAGCCCCGCAGAACCTTTTGTCCAAAATAAGGAAAGGCGCATTTACATGCAGAATTGAATTAAACCTAGCTTTTCCCACTGTTAAGCATGGCGGTGGATCGATCATGCTGTGGAAAAATGCACCGTTGGTGGGAAGAATGGGTGGAATGGCAGCAATTTCTCGAAGCAAACGTCAGACTGCAAACTGAAAGTTTTGTTCATGCCTTCACGGTATCCTGAACTAAACTTAAAATAAATGAATCTCTCTTAAGAGAACAGAATATGAAAGAACAACCAAAGTTTCTCACAGAACTAAAAGCATTTTGTGGGAAGAACAAACAAAAACACCAAAAACAAGAAGTCAAAGACTCTAAATCAGATGTGGGTCAATGCTAAAGTCAAAGAAATTACGGGTGGCTCAAGCTCTTTGGTCTGTCCTGGATTCCAGATATTGGAAACTAGGGTCGTTCCTGGTTAGAATTCAACTGTAAATACCCAGAATGTTTATTCCACATAGGAAGAATTTAATCAGAGGTATCTGTGATGCATTTCCATTCTGGCTATTTAATGTTGAAATAGCATGCTACAGTTGCCTCATCTCCATGTAAAAGACAGTCAGATGGTGGGATCTACTAAAGTCAAGTTTACAGCAGCAAACTAGGCCAAAAACACTCATTACACTTTTCCACTCAAGTCAATTTCGTCCTGAGTGTTCTTGTTTTCAGAATCCGTACTGGGGCCTTGCTCGTCACACCCATCAGCTCTGATATGCTGACAATCCCCTCATTAATTTGAGGGGTGCAGCCGGGTTTGAAACAAGAAGCCTTCAGCCATTTCCCTAATGGTCTGCGAGCCGGCTGACCGGGGCGGAGCTGGGATGGTGTTAGAGTTCCTTTTAGTGAGAGCTGAGCAGCCATGATGGCTAACCACCACACCAGAGGCCCCTTTGTTTCCCCTCTCTTCTCACCCCAGCACTTCACAAAACAGCAAAGACTGTCACAGTCCGACATCAGGGTTCAGTGGCCTGTCAACATTTACCAGCAGATAAAGACAGAGAGGGGGAAATTCTCAGCCCTGGAGAGCGCGCTGCGCCGTCCGCCAACTGTGTGTTTGAGAAGTGTGGGTAAGAAGATACAGAGCGAGTACTTATGTGTCTTTTTTCAGTGACAGCAGCCAAACAGGAAACACTCATGCGGGGAAGAAGACAGCGTGAGTATATTAGAGAAACCCCCACCCCTGCACTGCCTGTGAACCAGCCCGTCGGTGAAAAGTGACTATGGAAAGCTCTGACAAATAGGACTCGATTGCGCCTCCCCTGGGCCACGACTGCATCTCGCTCCTCAGCCTGTGGTGCCCGTTCAGGGGGGAAGGAGGGCTATCACAAGCTTCGCCAGCTTAGATGTGCTTGCAGAAAAGAAGCGAAGAAAGATTTGGGATCTTGGCTGCATGGCGCCCATCGAGGACGCCCCGACTAATAAACAACTGGGGGATTCGACAGCACAAAACAAGCGGCTGCTTTTTGAAACAGTCAGGATGTGAGGGCGCAGCATTGAGGGGGATTTTCATTTCTTTTCCAGCTAATGATCCACCTACAAGAATACAGAGTTTTACACTTTCAGTGTTTGCTGGGAAATTTGTTTGCTAATTGGGCCACAGATGGCACAAGGCTCGGCAAAGTTTCTCTGAAGTTTGTCAAGCAAAATACAAATATCTGCTTCAAACAGCCCTTCACTCCACCGCCTTGCTGCGAAGGGTCAAAGAAGAATTCAAGGGAACCGGTCATAATTAGGTTGTTAAGGTAGAGCTACATATATATATATTCAAATGTCATTGATGACCAGAAGGGAGATTCACCTCAGAAGCCAGAAGTAATATGAAGGGATAAAAAGGCTGTAATATTGTTTCTTTGCGATTTATCTCATGTAAAAGCAAACAATCTTTGTGCTCCCACATAGAGATGTCTGCGGCGAGGGATCTGCTCACAGGTACAGGCCTTCAAAATGTCTGTTCTGTAAATGTGACAACTTTGGTTCATGAGCAAAATTGAATAAAGATAAAATTCCAAATTAATGGGCTGGACCACGCAGCAGACACATAATGGCCTAATATGGGCTACTTTTGGTGCTCATGGCTCAGTAAAGACAAGGCAGGTCACGAGCTGGGTCTAAACTTGGGTTATGTGCTGTATCGGCCAGATGTGATACAAATGTCATAAGCCGACTCAGATATGGCCGACAGGTGCTGTGAGGGCCAGGCCAGGTCTGCCGTGTCTGCTGTCACATTTATGTCCAAATGTGACATAAAAAAATTGGGCTGATGTGGGCCATTTTTGGGGCAAAACAGAAATTGCTGTCTGGGAATGATCACAAAATGAACACACAGAAGCTGGAATTCTATTTTTTTTTTTTAGATCTGCTGAAAAAACATTTTGATGGAGAACCCAGTTTAGAAGCATCAACGTACTTGAGACTATTTACTGGAGTTATACGGGGGTATTGTTAAATGGACTGCATTTATATTGCTCTTTTCCGGTCTTGTTGACCACTTAAAGCCACATCTATCCATTCATACTCACTGCAGCAGTTTTTCTGTATCACACGCACACTAACACACATATGAAAGCATTGGAGGAAAAGTGAGGCTCATTTTGTGCCCACGGACACTTTGACATGTGGACTGAGGAAAACTGGGGATGAGATCACCGGCCTGGCTTCTCGGAATTCAACTTCTGCTTCCTTCTCAGTCTACACTATTTGTTGTGCAAGTGACAGATTTATATGTACGTGGACATTTTCTGAGATGCATTTTTAGTTGCAATTAACACCATCCCGATGCATTTTTAAAATAAGAATAAAAAAAACCCAGAAGAAATAAAATTTTTAGCAGCTTATCAAACCAGCAAAATGTCCCGAACTGAACAAAAGAAGCAAGATATGTCTGGATGGCGGCTTTAATAATAGAGCGACCTTTACATTTTGCATTAGAGACGGCTCAAACACTTCTAATAATTCAACTTTTTAAAGTGACAAACACGAAACTAAATTGGTCCTCTCAAACATCTGTCTTCTGAATCAAAGTTAACTTTTTAACGTCACATGTGCTCAAACCACTTGTTCACTTGCACTGCCCACAATGCACAACACGTCTTATGAGATATGCAACCCCTGCATGTTTATTTCACTTGGCTTTCAGTACGTGTGAGCCTGATTGCGGCTGAATATTCTCCATCCAGTGCCATGGGAGTGAAATGTGGCTTTTGTCTTAATTTACCATTAAAATGCACTGTAAAGAAAGGATGGACGGAGGAGTGGACGGACGAAGCAATAACGGTAGCTGGTAAGACATGAGTCGAAGTACAATAAACAGTGCCCCAACCTGCTTTTAGGCTGTATTCGTTTCATAAAACTTACTGATTGAGACATTGATCAAATCTGTTGGATGTAATGTTCGTATGTGCAAACTTGACTTCAGAGTTTCATGCTGGTGGTGAAAGGAGAGAAAGGCAAATAAATGTTTTTGTAGGTGGAGAATGAAAGATGGCAAATGGAGGCTTTAAAAAACAAACAAACACATCACCTCAGAATCAGTTGCTTGTTAATGAGAATCTAGCTCAGATTGTTTCCTGAAATGTCATCTGTCGTCACAGTGAAACTCCTCACACACTTACAGTACACGGAAGAGGCATGTGAGACGCAGGTCACGTGATCCAACTCGTCTTCCCCATCATCTTCTGGTTCCCACATATGTGTCACCTGTCGGTGCGATTATGGTTGTCTGCGGGCGGGGCGATCCGTCCTGACTGCGGAAGACAAAAAGGCATCAGTCTTTGGGGATTTGCCGCAGTGTCACGGTCGTTTCGATGTCTCCGAGCTGACGTGACTGAAGCCTGGTTCTGCACCCTCCAGCCAGAAGAAGACAAAGAGTATCAAATATACAGGTTGATCCCACAGATGGTGAAGCCACAAGCCAGGACTCAGCACAATACATCTCAGCAGGGCTGATACACCAGGCTTCCCAATTCCACCACATCACTGCAGACGCCTCTTGTGACTTACAAGAAGAAACACAGTTGAAAGGAAACATTGAACCACCGACAGATGACTCGACGGTGCCCGTTATCTTGACAAATGTCGAAGTCTTGGATATATTAGGAACTGAACAGTAGTCGTTGATGTGGATAGAACTACTTGGACAATGCAAAACTCCTCATTTGGGTGTCGTTTTATGAAAATAAAGATTAGATATTTTACAATACCCTGTTTAAATAAGAGAGCACAAGCAATACCAAAAAAAAAAAAAAAAAGACCATATTCATATGAACTAAATATTTCTCTGTATTTTCTAAAATTTACAGTTGAAAGGGTTCATTTTTAAGTTCAAAAGATGATCATTGTGCCTTATATCCCGCTTTTTGATTTGAATACGATTCAGCCTGCACTGTTAAAGCTATGGTAGGTAATCCTAGAGAGCTAGCAAGAGAGCTAGCAAGATTCGAAAGTGTCCACTCCTCTAAGCTCCACCCCCCCCTCCCCATTCCGTCAGTGCTTCATCCAAAGCCGGTGGAACCGCATGCGCACATGGAGCAGGGAGCCGGCAGAGGGGGGCGTAGGCAGAAAGCAGAGGCATCTGATTGGTTTTTTGTAGGCGACCAATCCGAGATCAGCGGGACGCTGATCTCGGATTGGTCAGCTTTTTCTCAGTCCTGCAGCTGCCACAGAGGTCTGATTATTTTCGTCCCTTTTTCTAAATACATCTTGTATAGATTTCTCTCAGGATAGACGGACCATTTCACCCAGTATTACAAAATGTGTTTCTGAACAGGATTACCTACCATGTCTTTAAGCGAGAAGCTCCAGAAAATACAGGCGGATGCCTTCACGACCGCCTTGATTGTCGATTACCTGAGAAACGGACCACAGATTGTGAGACTGAAGAGTGTCTGAGAAGGTGGTCAGCAGCACAGGAGCGCTACATGGGACTGGACTCTCACTGTTACTCTCAGCTCTGTACATCTCAGACTTCCAGTATAACTAATCGCTTTGTCATCTCCGGAAATATATGATAGATTTTTTTTTTTCTTTTTAAATGTCTGCCCCTTCCTTCAATGGTTTCTACAGAGGACTTTGCAGATGGCTCTGTGAAATAAACCATCTGGATAGTCAGGTTACCACAAGATTAGCTCTCTGAGGCTTTGGAGAAGATTTTCCCCTCTGAAATACTCAGCAGAAAGAACAGTTTAAAGTAAAAATAAACTGCCGTCCCCTAAAACTACAAACAAGGACCAATCTGAGTGCAGTTTGAGCCCGTCTGCCACATTGACCGTACTGTCTGCAACATAATATACAGTTTGCAGTGCGAGTGCGTCCTCCCCAGCCGCTGTCTAAGCAGCTCAGTCAGCTGAACTCTGCTGGAATGTGATGGAGGAACCAGGTTGGGTTTCACGAGCAGGTGTCTGTTGTTTTTCTCCCTCGTGTTTCTCACACTGTTTCACCACCTGTTCTCATTTCAACTCCTTCCCAGTTTTTTTTTTTTTTCCTTTCCCCTGAAAGGCTTCGGATAGCACTGTAGGGTGTGCATACATTTATCTGTGAATATTACTGTATGACATGAAACTGTATGAAATGTTTAGAAAGTTGTTTTATAATCAAAATTTCACACTCCAAAATGCCATTTCGTGTTTTTTTTTTTTTTAAGTATTGAGCTAACCAGTTCAAATCTGCAGTCTTTGATGTAAAATGTAATAAAGAAATATGCTGAAAGCTGTTGTAGCTTAATTTTTGAATTAGATAGGAAATTATGGAGCTTTCCGACACATCAAGTGACTTAGGGACACAGATTTTTGAGCATGGCCTTCTCTTAAAAAAAAAAAAAAAAAAAAAAAAAAAAAAAAAAAAAAAACCCAGAAAATTCTTTCTGTGCCAAATATGACCAGAGCCTCACTAACAACCTGGGGTGGGCGGGAGAAAATATCAATCGAGTTGGTGTCTATTTCTCTCTAATATTTCTTGTCTTCCACTGCCATGTGTTCAAGCATTCGCTCGTTTACGGGAGCCATCCTTCCAATCGTAGTTTTCTTTCCTCTTCCAAAACCTTCAATAAAATTGAACTGCCAGTCCCTTTGAAAAGTTGCACCTTTTCAGCCTTCTTTTGGTGTTGTTCGATTTTCAGGGTCACTGCTGAAAGATCCACAAACTCTTTCAACTCAAAGGAAGTTTTCTGTCAGTAGGTAACACTTTTCTCTCTAAACTGCTTAACCTGTGTTCTGATATGTCATTGCTTTCATACATTCAGTCCCTTTGGTTCCAGAAGAGATGCCCCACAGCATGATAGGACCTCCAACATGTTTTTACTGGGCTTCGTTTTCTTGCCTATGGGTAAACTGATTCGCAACTCTGTGCATAGAACATTATCTGTCTCCCCGTTGTGCTATCCTCTTCGGCTTTGGCTCATGGAGACCTAAGTAGTTCAGTGTGCGACATTCAGTCCAGGCTTAAACTGGACTGAATCGACCACCAGTCGAAATTTCTATTTCTATTATCTGGAAAGGTAGTCCCTGTTAGATGACTCAAACTTCTTTATGACATTCCGCACTATTGAGGGAGACTTTTAAAGATTTTGACGCTCTGAAATAGCTCTCTTGTTTTCGCCGTCACAGATCAGAATATGACAACAATCGCTCCTATTTTAGTCTGTAAAACCATCATTAATCGCTTAATCTAGGGTGCCTGTTCTGAAAGCCAAGCACAAGTGAGTCCTATTTGCATTTTAACCTTTTTTTTTTTTTTTAGGCACCATTCCAATTAATTTTATGATATGGAATCCTCTTCATGTTCTTAAAAAACATTGGGTAATTCAATTCATGTGCAACGGATTCTGACAAGCACTGTATGATACTCGAAGAATTGCCTCGAAGAACCCACAAATAAAATAACTCATCCTCATTGTTGGGATAATTGTCAAAAACATCTTCTACTATCTTAAGCCGCATCAACAACGAAGGACGTCAGAGGTACAGTGTTTTGGGTTATGACAAAAGATGATGGGTTGGTAGAGAGAGGTAGAGAATCTGGGAAGTGGAAAGAAAAAACAAAGAATTTGTGATTGTTGGCATGTCGGGCAGTGTTCCCCTTCTTTGCCCCGACACAGTTTTCCATGTTACACTTGTCAATGTATTTGTTCATGCAACTCGGCCGCCGGTCCCTGTGTGGGCTGCGCGCCGGTGCCTCCTTCTCCTGCTCACGTCTCTTTTTAAAAAAGCAGAGGCTCTTGCTTGAATGCTCTCAGTGTCCATGCCCAGTGCCCTAATCCAGGCCCTGCTCTTCCTCTAAGCGGGGAGTTGACTTAATCCCTCTCATTTAGGCAGCTGCACTGCCCGGGAACTACTGGTGGAAAAAAAAAAAGTTACAACTCTGTGACAGACACTTTCAGCTGTTGTGACGGCACCTCCCTGATTCAGCTGCCTTAACATGCATCCCCAACTCTGGGCCCGGTATTTTAATGTGGCTGTGAATAATGCATGCAGAGCGGCGGGGATGGAAAGCAAAGAGTGTTGTATGCGTGGCTGGGATGAGAGCTATGAGACTGAAGTTAGCGTGAAGCAGGGGAAGCTGTAAAACAAAAACTGGCATCTTTTTGCTGAACGAGCCTATAACCAGGAGCAAATATGCTGTGAATGTGATCGGTCATTCCAAAAGACAGCACCAGATGAAGATGATGTAAGTGGTGAAAATTCAGACATCCACTGTGACGTGATTGATTGCCAGATTCTAACTCACAATAATGCACTGAAAACATTTTGATGATTACACAACCTAATAATTATTCCTCTGGATAACCATCTACATTAAGGCTAAACCAGGGTTGCATATGCAATATACCAAAAATAAGTATTTTTTTTAAATTTATTTATTTATTCATTTTTTAAAAAAGGCTGGACAAGAGAACAATGGAAATATTTGACTTTGTAGGTGACCTAATTGGTAATTACGCCTATTTTGTTAATTTTTTTTCCTAATGAGCCTCCAAAAAAATTGAACACAAGGTGGATCTGTGCATCGCATATCTTGAACAATAAGCACAAGAAGTTTGGTTTTCATGAGTGAAACCTGAAGCGATTTCTCAACCTCGTCTCGTGGTAAATTGTGAAATAGGCATGAAAATCGAAGTTGCTTTATTTGTGTAGATACACAGGAACTGTTCATTTTTCTTCCGTGACACATGAAGGCCTCCGCGTCTTTGTCAGGAAACACTGAGCAAGTCGTTTTTCATGCAGGAGGCAACTAAAGATGTGACAAGAGAGTGTTTAAAATGAAAGTGCACAGAAGAACGGGTTGGACAGGTGATGAAAGGATCATGAAGCTACGCATTATGACTGTTGGACTGAATACACATGGACACGATGCATGGTGGTCAGACTTTCGGAATCTAGCACTGCTACTTGAAAAGTTAAGCAATAAAACAAAGGACATGGAATTAAATTTATCAATCCAAAACATCACCCCATTCAAAGTAAAATGAATACTTATGCCCAAAAAGTACACGTGAGAATTCTTCCCTAAAACGTGTCAACACTCCTTTTGTGACAGTTTAAGATAATCATCTAAAACTGCACTCTATATGGAACGTTTTTTTTTGTCAATTTAGATTAAAACATTAACAGAAAAAAATCGTGCCCCACAACACAAAATAATCAAGTTCCACCAAGCCTGTTTCATAAGCCTGATCACAACTACAGCATCCCCTTCTTCATTTTAATATTCCTAAGTTCAAAAGTTTGACCAACTTTATTTAAGTGAGTGCCTTGAGGCATTGCCATCATGGATTAAACAACAAAGTCAATCATCACTACTTAAATATGGATGCACTTTGGTCATGCAAGTGAAAAACCTGGAGAGAGAGTGGCAGCAAAAAAGATGGGGTCAAAAATAAATTAAAAAAAACAAAACAAACTAAATGTAAATAAACTTGTGCTGAAATGAACTGATTTGGCCACCAGTGGTGTCAGCAAATTGTACTTCACAGTATGCCCAACAATAATCAGACTTTTTAAATGATCATTACAGAAGATGAAACCTTGAGATCATGTCAAAAATACACATTTAGAGCAATCGAATAACGGTATCAAATCAACAAAGACAACTAAATTGCTTATAATGATCATTTTCATGAAATTTTAGGTTGGGATTAAATTTCATGATAATGATAAGCAATTTAGTGTCACCGCCAGCGATGTACAAACTTTCGAACAGTGGAATCTGAGATTTTACTATGTTGCACATCTGCCAAAAATGAGCCATAAATGATAAAATAGAGCAGAAAAAGAATGAACATATGTACGTGTGTATATATTACCAACAGCTAAACCAAACATGCCGATACTACTCTGACAGTACTAGATATATATTCTTTTTTTAAATCATTTTCTCTCTGCTCTGTCAGTGTGTGTGTGATCTAACTAAACACTTCGGTTTGGCCTGCCCGGGACTCCATACTGGTTGAATTTATGATAAAACTTCAGGTTGATGACAGCTGTAGATTTATATCTCTGACCCCTATGAGAGGTCATGAATTCTCCAAGGATTCACCGTAGTGTAAACCCCATTTGTTAGTGAGATGATTTAAGACATGACTCCACACATATTCACAACTCTAGTCATAACATTAAGCCACGGTTGCTGCTCTTTCAGGTTTAGTGGAAAAGAACAGACTCAGCCGGAGTTTCATATTATCGAACTGTATATCTACGGTTGTCAACCACTCATAGACGGTGTGAAGTGTATTCTTTCTTGCTGTACTTCTCATGCAAGCAGAACTTGTAAACTTTTCTTTTTTTCCCCCCTCTTCTGTAAAACAGCTTCACACCTCTGCACAATTTCTCATTAAAGTGGTCAAGCGGGGTCAGCAAACACAATTTACAGATCCTGCAAACACCCAAGCTACTTATGAGGGAAATTCTGAGTCTCACAAAACATTTAGCTCGCTGCCTCTGGCACTGCCAGCCTGGTGAACAATTGCAACGGGCTGTGATTAGAACGCAGGACGGATACAGTAATAAGCCCTTGAACCTTGTCAAGAGAGAGGCCAAATCAGAAGACAAATAAATAGGAAATTGCTCCCTGCGAGGCTTCTCACTGTCACCTCATGCTTGTTACCTTGAGTGCTAAAAAGGTATTTATCTGCCTCCCTCCTCGCTGTTTAAGCAGGCATCAGTGTTGCTTTCTGGGATTTAATTGCGCTTTGGCCTCAGGAGTTCACTTGTGGAGGTGCAGGTGCGCCGTCCAGGAAAAATAATTGAACAAACAGTCATTATGTGCGCTCCCACACCACTGATTAGACACAGAGCAACTCCAGTCTTTTGTGCTGTTTATCTTCCCTCCAGTCCAGCATATATCACTGCCGAAGTGTTGAAATGCTGCAGAGATCTATGTGTGTATTCTGGCAGCCCACATCTTAACTGTGCCGTCCCTACGCCCTGGGAAAGAATCCGCAGTGTCCCTGCAAACACACGAGACGTCTACGGCCTCTCCTGGTGTCTTTCTGTCCAGAAAAACAAAGGCAGAGCTCACCGTCGCTGAAAGGAAACACCTCAGAACGTCGGCCCGCCTTCAGGCCTCAGCGCCTTGTCTGTGGAAAAGATCCCAAAGCCAAACATGCGGAGGTGCTCGTCACTCCTCGGAGCCCTTTGTTTTCAGCCCGTCCCATTGTTCCTCTGATGGGAGAATGTTTTGTCAGATGACAAATGGTACGTCTTCACTGTCACTTGATTATTTTTACAGGAGAGCCCGAGCTGGAAAGAGCTGGCGGAAAATGTTGGGCCAAAGGAAAACATCATAAAGTCATAACAGAGTTAGACCGTGCTGTTAAAAATCGAAAGCTTTTCATTCTTGGTCCATTAAAGCAACTACACGTACTGAAAAAGATGAGTTTAGATGCATAGAAACAGCACAAGCAGGTATCCTTATGGGAAATAGAGGCGAAGTGTCAGTAACTTAAAAAAACTAAACACTCACGTGGACATAACCTGTATATCATAACTGGTGTTGTATTTAGCCCGATATGAATGTTTTTGTTTACCTAAAGCAGCTGTAAAATATATTTTGCTGCTCTAATGTTGGTAACTTGAGTGTTCCTGCATTTCCTTTGCAGGGTTCTCTGCGTTGGATCACTGCTCCACTTTAATAATCAAATTCACCAATTTGCACTGTAGTTCACGGCAAAGTACCATTAAGAATACTGGATAACTTCATGATCTTGATATAAAAAGGCTTCATCACTCAAGGTAACAAAGGAAAATGTTGTTTCTTTTTTTTTTTCTTTTAGTTAGTTTAGCCAAGACACGACATCTCCCTCAACGTTGACATTAAATGGTAAAGTTAACACAACTCATCTTGTTGCAATGCAATGTCATTCTATGAAAACCTGCATCCTGGAATTCACATGGATGACATTTCCCACAAGAGAGGGGCCTCCTCAGTTTTACACAGTGTGTTTGCAACATAGTGGCTGATTTGTGCTTATTATAAAACATAAAGTGCAACTTTATCAATTCCTCTTACGGAATTGCTTTGTGTGCCGTTGTGGTAGTTTCGTACGGCTTTATGGTCGTTCTGTGCCACCTTTACAATGCAACGTAAACGCCTCATAGCCAGCGTGAAGCCAGCCCGAGATATAACTTTGTCACATAATCTCACAAAATCAAATTGTCATGAGTTTTTGATCGCAAAATATGGAAGTGGAAATCTGCCTTTCACAGGAATAAAGAGCAAAAACAGTTCTCGCCGTGAATCAACACACATTTATGAATCTGGACCTGAAGTTTGTTTTCCAATCGACACAAGCCACGTTAAATATTGCTTTGGAAATTAACTATTCTTATTCGGGCTTTTGTTTCTCACTTCCATAAAAAGTTGTTTGCAAGCAAGCAAACAAACAAACAAAAAAAAGTTTAATAAAGTTTGAACTCATTCTTCAACATTTCTGAAGCTCCCAGCCCTCTGGAGGCTTCAACTTGTCAAACATTTCAGATGCTTTTTTGTATCCTGCCACATTTCGGAGAAGGAACACCAGGTTATGTGTTCAAACGGTTTTGGAAGGAAAAGCCTTCGAATGAATCTTTCGCGCGATCAATCTGATTTCTACTCCGTGGGCCTCCCTGAGGAATTCTTCTTCTGTGCAGGAGGACTTTGGTTATGGCTGTTGTTTTGTGTTTTCGGCTCTCCGTCTTCCTCTCTCCGTTCTTCCAGAGATGTGTTGTTGGCAGTGCTTATGTAATAACAGATGGAAGATAGAAATTAACACGTCTTCCGTCTCTCGTTATTCTCTCCTCTCCATTTATTTTTAATGCAGTGAGCATGAGCGTCTCTCCTGTTGTCTGTCTCTCGCCGTGTGTGTGCGCACGCGAGTGTTTGTGTGTGTGTGTGACCCCGGTAGGCCAGCAGCACCTGTCAGGAGAGTATCCACTGTGGTTGCGTGCCTAATTAGCACACAAGGAATTTGGTGGCACGAGGCGTGCGGCATCGGTGGGAAGAGAAGAGTGTGGGGTGCAATTAGGATTTGTTGGCATGTACAGAACACACAACGAAGAATCAAACGAGGAGGAGGAAGAGGAGGAGAGGTTGGGGTTTGTTGGTGTGGGAGTGGAAGGTTGCCTGTGTGGCATGATATTACTTCTTTCCTCACTTGAAAAGATGAGAATCATTTGAATAGTAGAAAAAAAAAAAAAAAAAAAGGCTCTGAATTTTGAATTTTAATGGATCTAAAAAAAAAATAAAAACACAAAGGTGAACAGCATCCGAGTACGACTTCTGTTACAGAACCTCTTACTTTAAAGCGATAATTGGTAAATATTTAACATGTGTTCAGTTGCCTTCCTTTTACTGACTTTTTCACCCCCGTCAACACGACTTTGGTTCACATCCAAGAAGTTATTTTGTGTACTCATCTTATATAGCTGGCACAAAAGGTTAGAGCCGTTGTTCTCAAACTTTTTACAGCATGTACCACCACGGCAAAAGTTTAGTCCACGGGCATTATTCTTGCTGGCACCTCCCCTTGTCATGTACACGATTCAGCCCAAATTCCAACGTCAGACAAAGGAGATAACGGAGTGCCATCGAACAACACGGACCAAGACCCCCGGTTTTACGATCCGCACGTAAATGCCACATTTGGAGTGTAGAATTTTCCAAAAAGTTTGGTTTCAGTACCCCAAACTGCTTTTGCCCGTCGATGAAAAATGCAAACAAAAAAAATCCGCAGTTAAAAAAAAACAAAAAAAACCTGTGCGTACGGGGCCTTAAACAGCAAGCTGTTAGCCTAACGTGTAAACTGAATCCTATCAAATTTCTTCTGCTTAATACCAGAGGGAGCTCAACTACTACCGAAAGTACATGTGCCACAATTAGAGATCCATAGAGTTACATCTTGTTCAGTTGTAATCAGGCTGAGTGGATGCTGCCGTTTACAGGTTTTTTTGTGTCGCGGGTTTTGAATGCAAGACAGAATTTAAAAGAAATCTTAAATTAGAGCTGCCATACGTTTCAGATCATTACTTAACCGAATGAGCATTTTATGTGCAATTTTCTCCAATGTTTTTCTCTAATTTTGATGATTTATGATCTAATTTTGACTCTAGCTCTAGAGCTGAAGGAAGAAGAATGTGACCATAATAAATTGTGCCCTTTTCAGCTTGTAAAGCCAGTTGATGTTTTAAGCACACGACCCAAACTTAGTTGGAACAAAGGCAAAGATAAGCCCAGTAAATGTTGGTGCAGATTGGGATCACTTTTGCTAAACGTGCAAAAGGCATCACTGGCCTTGGAGAGAGATGCACTTTTGTTCCAATCATCCGCGAGGGTCACTTAGTGTCTTGTACGGGTCACATCGTAGCTCTTTGAGGTCGTTTGGTTCCTAGTCTCATATTGGCCCATTTTTCCACCTCTCATGTTTTACCACAGTTTGTTGTAAATCTCTGTGTAGCACATTTCACGGACAATTTTGATCTTTTTATTGTGTCGTAATGCAATCTAATTGCATTAATCTCTGCTCTGTTTGTGTGTCATTTTGAAAGTTTTGTCTCTCTTTTTGGGACATGAGTTATATTTCTGAGGCACTAATTGGAAATGCACAAATCTTCGCATCTTCTGAGGGAAATACAGCTTCATTAACAACCTCAGTTTTTTTTTTTTCTTTAAAAAAAACAAAACACACTTATCTTTTTTCCATGTCAAACTTCCTGTCCTGCTTGAATATAGTCACATAGCACTATATAGCAAAACAGCACACTGCTTCCCACTGTCTTTACATGTCAGATTTCTACTCCTTATCCACTTTCTTGTCAGGCTTAAAGAAAAAAAAAAAAAAAAAAAGAAGATATGACAAAGAATTTATAGATGGCATCTTGATCACAAAAATTGCAACAGACTTTGTTGAGGCATCGAGGGGTCATTACAGAGTCATCAAAGTGTAAACATCTGAGGACGGAGAAAAAGAGGAAAACGGCGGCTGGTGGAAGCGATTGTGACGAGGTTGGACTTTGTGTCCACCGCATGATTTATTTATCGACACGACGGCAGTTTTCATGCTTAGATTGTGCCGACGGGGGGGCTGCTGGGAAGTTAAAAAGAGTGGAGGGAGCTACAAGGAGTAGGCACGACCTCAGTTAGACAACAGGGAATCAAAGAGATCACAACAGCTCTTGTGGCAACAACACTGAAAGGAAACAAATGGCGCTTTAATATTTCCATGCATACCAAAAGAAATAAAAAGTCATGAGGATGGTGATGAATAAAAGAAAATGAAGCGGCAAGAAAGAGCTGCAGTGGCTGCGTCTTCTTTTGTGAGCAGAGAGAAAATGTGTCAAAAGCTGTCGTCTCCATCTAATGGGTGCGGCGGCTGTAATGCATCCATGTGGCCCTCACTTTAATAATTGAACAGACGTCAGGGCGGCACCTGCTGGGAGCCCAAATCATTGTTGCAGCTTTGAACAAACTGCTGTGACATTACGGCACCAGGCATCACAAGCACAAATACAGAGAGGAGGAAGAAGAGAGGAAAAACAAGAGGATGCATTTGAGGCGAACATGGCCCGAGGCTACAGAGTAATGAGCACGTCTCCACGGAGGCTCCACAGAGTCACCATTTGAAAATTGTTTCTTGTCTTAATAAATCCTAAATGTGTCATTTACTGGTGAAAAGGGAACAACAAAGCCACTGACATTTCTATCCATCTCTTCTTCCCTGCAAAAATGGTCAAAAAAAAAAATAATAATCACACCGGCCGAGGCTTCACGACTTCTCCTCAGGTGGAGACAGGGAACCCTCAGATCTCCCCCCTTCTACATGAAATCGCCACGTCATTGAAATTCTCGGTGTGCTCTTACAGGAATTACAAAACCTTCTGAATCAATTACGACATCAATCGGACTGAAATCTGCTGCCGATGAATATGCATAAAAGTACACACACACATCCGGCTAATTAAATAAGGCCGTCAGAAATCACTTCAGACAGGTCAGCTAATCGCACAGCGAGCATACATTAATCAGCGGGAAGTTCAGGCGAAAGAGGGAGCGGATGCAGGGACTAAATGCTGAAAATATTGAATACTGGCATGCAAAAGCGAAGGACACTCAACTTCAGATACTGTGAATTTTAGAACAAGCAAAAGCTTAACCGACTTTCAGAAGACAAGAGATTCCTTTTTATCACCATGTTGTACAGTTTTGAAATAATCTGTAGCATCTGGAGACCTGAAGCTCTTGTTTGGGAGATTTTTAATGATGCCTACAGAACTCTGCAAAAGTCTGGAGTCACCCGTCGTCTCTTTGGACTTTGCCTCCAAGGATCCAGGCTTTCTTGTAATCTTTCAAAGTGGTCTTGAGATAGTTCTCTGGGCTTTCTGAAGGTTCTTTTAAAGTTTTTCTTTGAAAATTTGCTGCTTTTTCATTCATTTTCAGCCCAGTCCTTGTACCTGACCGTTTCCAAAAGAATGTGACTCGTTTGTTAAGCCTCTTAACACTGACCCTGAAATCATTCAAGCATAAAAAAGGCAAACAACTAAAGGGATGAACCAGTGTTGTTGTCTACATAGAACAACTCAGCAAAGAACCAATCATTTATTCCCATTTCATTAGGCATCTATGAAAAATGCCAACGATCACACAGCTTTACAGACATGAAAAACTATTTTTGCACCAACAAGGAGAAAACTTAGCATATCTCAGCATTGTGTGCAGTGTGTCCTCAATGAAACTGTTGCAGATGAACAGTATCTGAAAGTGATGTCCTGAAGAAGGAGGGAAAAATACAATCAAGTCATACAATACGAGACCCGAGAGATGCATCTGACCCTTCAGCCTTTGCTAAAACCTCATCGGAAATGGACCATTGAAGGGTAGTTGTCGGGAAGCTATTTTTATTTTAGGAAGGTTAACAGGGAGAAAACGCTGAAGCTGCGATCACACTTGCCACATCGATCAGTGAATGATGACGTCAACAAAGCACCATTTTTTTTAACTGAGAAAATGGTATTGCAATACCACATGAATGGCTTTAGAAGAAGTTGTACTGGAAGTACATTATGCATAAACTAGCACAACTACACAGTTTCAACTTCTCTGATCAACTTTACTTGTACCTACTTGGAATTGAAGGGTTGTACAGATGCCTGCAGAGACGGGCCTGCTACCCTGCAGCTCTCGCGCAGTGCACGCTAGGTTACAGAAATAAAGAGGTGCATAACCAGTTGAAATGAGACAAAAGCTCCCAGAGTACCAGCTACTGGGATATCAGTTTTGGTGCGCACTGCGATTGGTATGGGGGTGGAACGGTGAAAATATACTGAACATTAGGTATGCAAAATTACACAAGAACTGGTCTGTGGCAGCAGGTCTTATGGAGGGATGAATCCTCCCCAGAGTCTGGACCTCAACATTATTGAAGCAGTGTGGGATCATCTTTACAGAAAAAGGAGAAAAGGCAGCCGACATCCAAAGAAGAGCTTTGGGATGTCCTTCAAGAAGCCTGGAGAACTATTCCTGAAGACTATTGAAAGAAAGCTTGTCTAAGAGGGTTCAGGCTGTGTTGAAAAATAAAGGTGGTCATGGCACATTCTGTTTTCTGCCTTATATACTGCATTTCCAGTTATGCTTCAACATGTTTCAGTCAATCACTGCACCTACTTTCCATTTCCACGGATATATAGAGGAATGAGAGGCTGATCAAGACTTTGCATTGTACTACAAATTGGGAATGATTCAACCTTTTGAGGATTTTGATGCATTTTAGGATCATTATCCTGCTGTAGAGAATAATTTGCAGCTATTTACCCGACATGTTCTTTTCTGTTCCAGTGAAGTGTTTCTTTGTCACTGGCTACAGCTCAAGCCCAAAGCATGATAGATCCACAGCCGGGCAAAACAGCTGTTCCTTCCACTGAACTCTACCCTTTCCCCCCCCTTCTTTGCTTACCGTGAGTAGGAAGTTCTGTTTCTGTTTTTGGGAATTGCTTTGCTAAATGTGCTGAGCCCATTTAAAGTGAGGACTGAGGAAAGGTTTTCTACTTTCAACCATCCATCCATTTTCTATTCTCGTTTAATCCAAATCAGGGTTGTGTGGTTTCTGGAGCCTATCCCAGCTGCCATGAGGTGAAAGGCAGGGCGCATACTGTACGAGGTCGCCAGGCCATCGCTTCCATCAAGGTCACATTTCTGCAAGTGTGGCAGCACAGTAAAAAGGGTAAAAAGACTGTACTTATATAGCGCTTTTCCCGTATAGTTGACCACTCAAAGTGCTTTTACACTACAAGCCTTATTCACCCATTCACACACACACACACACTGATCCAGCACGTCTTTGTCTTTTACAATGTTAGAGGCTACACAGTGCTTTTATTACACAGATTTCTTTTCACTCAGATTGAGGTTTTGATTTGCTACGTTCATGCAATCCACTGTCGGGACAAATTTGGAGAGGAGTATTTCTAGACATTACAATTTTAGTTATTGTGCTTAAAATGCTGTCATCTATCAAACTGCTTTTTTGTGCTTCAAAATGATTTTTTTAAAAAGGGATACAAATATTAAAGATCAAGGCTAGATTACAGCATCATGACATCCCAGTCCAGTAGCTGATGCGGTTCCCGTAACTAAAAGGAAGCCACACCTCTCTCAGTTAACTCCACTTTAGGCCCTCGGAGAGTGTTTTCATATAAACATGCTGCCTCGTGTGCTTTCATCTCGTACTCCTGCTGGATCAGAGCCTCAGATAAACGCCCCAAAATGTACAAATATCCTCTAAACAC
Source organism: Odontesthes bonariensis (assembly GCF_027942865.1). NCBI lineage: Eukaryota > Metazoa > Chordata > Actinopteri > Atheriniformes > Atherinopsidae > Odontesthes > Odontesthes bonariensis. The sequence goes on along the minus strand of NC_134516.1, from coordinate 14,532,435 downwards.
AATCAACTCGGATAAAAATCATCTCACATTCATTCTCCCCAGTCTCTGTTTCACTTGACACAAAGTTACTCGAGCAGCTCGACAGTGAAGTAGTTTTTAATATTTTATTTCTGCCTCCTGCTCCTCGGCCAGTTGTCCCGGGGCCGTTGCTGTCTCTGCCCATGTCTCCCATCCCGAGATGCTCTGCTCACAGAGCCGAGGGAAGGGAAGGCAAAAAGGGAGGGAGGGGGGAGAAGCGCCCAGCCAAGAGGCCCTGAGGACGCGGCCCTCTATGGACCCCCAACCCCAGGTCACAGAGCTCCTCAGGTCAGCCAGTCTAACTCAGCCTCCTTGTGAGGGGAATCGCCCAGCTACCGGATCGAGCAGGAGGAAGGAGGGAGAAGAGGAGGAAGAAGCTCCCCCGGTGTCTTGTGTAATCAACATTTAGATAACAGCTGGAAGGAGAAGGAGTGTGTGTTTGTTGTGTGCATGCGTTTCCTCACGTTCAGATACAGTCGATCTGTCATACGAGCGTACATGCGAGCAGGTTTTTGTGTGCATTTGCGTGTGGTCGGTGTGTAATCCCTACTGGCTGTCAGTGCTCAGAGCGGGATCAGTGTCGGGGTCTTTGCCTGCAAATAAAACTCCTCCCCTGGGCACCAACGTGCTCAGCTCTGGGCAGAACTGTCAGAGTCAGGAATTTCAAATTTGATGGGGAAAAAAAACACACAAGATGGATATTATTTACACTTTTTTTTTGTAATGAAATGAGCATCTTTACTTAAACTTTGGTTTTAACTTCTGTCTTTTCGTGAACTTTTAGGTATTTAGAAGACACTTTTTTTCCCAAAGTGACTTACAAGGAAGGAACAGTGTTCAAACCTCAGAACAGCAACAAACCTCTTTCTATGCGTTAAGTGCTAAATTTGTTAATCTTTGCAAAGCAAGTTGAGGTCACTGACATTAGGGATTAGACTTCAAGAAATGATTGAAGGCAGAGAGCGACCCCTCTGGCTCCCTGAGAGGGACTCATTCCAACATCGCTGAACCAAAAAGGGGAGAACCAGTCTGGATAGAGACTTTGGGTGGGTAGGTAGGGGTAGGTGGATGGCAGCACCGGACCATAGGAAAAGGAACACGGTGATTACCGTATGTGCAACTTCTCAGTCTGCTAATTAATAATAAAGAAGGAATCACAATCAATGGCTGAACAGGTTTTTGAGCACTGGTACATCTGCTAAATCACCCGAGCAGGTATTTATGTGAGGACACTAATCGTTTTTTTCCGGTGATTTACTCATGAAAAAAAAAGCAAAAATGGTTAATTGCTTTCATGGTCTGCATTTATACGGCACCTTTTAAGCTTATATTGTTCCTACAAAGTGCTTTCACAATGCGCTTTTTCATTCGTCACACAAACACAAAGTTTTCCCTACATATGAAGCTATAGCTGATAGAAACCCCGCAGATATACATCTTGTTAATGTACGTGACACACTAACACACAAACCTGTGGCCTGGAGCAATAGAACCTTCCCGACCCGATTACATTGTCACTTCTTCTCATTTCTCAACGTGACAATCCTCGACCCCTCTCCTCGTGTGCTCACTCCCTCTACCTCAAGAGGAAGTGAGTAGGTAACACGGGAGGCATTTCTTTCCCCCGTCAAGGTAACAGGCTTTTGACAAAAGGAGACATCCGTGCTTCACAACGGTCATGTTACTCCAATTTGTGTGGCACGGCTTGATCATCATGAGATTTGGTACAGCCCACTGATGCTGTTTTTATGTGATGGATGCTGAATCAGAAATCAGATGACGGGCGAGAGAGAAGATGAGATGACCAAAACAAAAAGAGTGGTAAAAAGATACTTTTTGGTGACATGGGAAAAAGCATTTGAAAAAATGACGGACCTGTCCTTTCGGATAGGTCTTTTTGTTTGTCGTCTACAAATGAACGTGAAGATGGAGCCAGTCGGCGTTTTGCCTTATGCCTTGTTTGTTTTGGACTAATAAATACTGTAATTGCAGCAGATACAATGCAACAGTGTCGCACAACATTTGAATCGACCATCTGACTAATTACAGCAGCGTATGATCACGTCAGGATCCAGAGAACATGCAGAGACCCCGAACGCGGCCTTCCGGTCAGGAAGAGGAAGCAGACTCATTGTTCGTCCTAGAGATGATAATTTTCTATAATTTCCAGCATCTAAACAGAGAAAACCAAGTCAGGAAACAAAGCGGTGACCCGCCACGCTCCGCCTCCACCTCCTCCAAAAAACACACACATACACGGAGGCCTATGAGAGCCTTCCCACAGAAAGCCGCTGGCATCTAAAAACAGCCCCTGCAGCTGGCGAGCTGTAGCGAGAGGCGTGCATTCAGTACTTGCACCCACAGTCGCAGCTTACTCCCGCTAAATGTATGGAATCAGACTCTCGCTAAAAACTACAATTACAGGTGATATACAGATTGAAATCATAGGGGCCGCTTTTTTTGTTGAGGAAAATTGTCCTAATGAGCGGTTTGGCGATTTGTGGGGTGGAAGGGAGGGAAGGGTTGGAGCCGGTGTTGGAGGAGACAGTGAAAGTCTTTTCTCTTTGAGTGTGTGTGTGTGTGTATACGTGTGCATTGGGGAGGTGTTGGGGGAGGCATAAACAGCTGCACCTGCTGCTGCTGCGACGTGCACTGCCACAGTTAATGATATCGGATGATATCATTAGGCAAAGTGCTCATAAACAGATGTTAGAGGCGCTGCCTAAACAGTGTCAGCTGAGCCGGTTTGCATTTCTGTGAACATATTATTTATATAGGGCATTTAAGTTTGTTATGTTAATAATCCCTCTGTTAGCATGCAGGATGTGGCACAGGAAGAACACAGACACCGACGCTGTGTTTGTGTGACGAAGGGGAAGAGCAGCAGAGAGTTTAACTGCACCTTTGTACAACCTCTGAGGCTGATCTAAGGTGTGAGAAGCAGCTGTACGGCAGCCTGGAGACAAGAAATCAAATTAATTTATAGCCAAATTTTGATTTGACACTTGAATTATGTTATTTCTGTCAGACAGACGCATGGGAATTTCTTGCAAGTTTGGAGGTCTCATAGTCATAGAGGGAATCTGAATTGAAGCCTATAGTTTATCGGTTAAAAATGTGGTAATGATGCAAAAATGAGGTGCTTAAAAGTGACTTAGGATAACAGGCATATTAAAAGTAGGTCCAACAAAATTGTGTTCACCATTTTAAAAATCAATGGATCAGCTTCAAATGAGCCAACAGATACTCTGACATTAAAATGAATGTGGAAAATATCTGAGCATTGCCTTTCAATACAATAGAGCACCATAAGATGGTGGCTAACACTAAGAATCAGGAGCTACACGCAGCCTCAGAACTTTGTTTCACAGCAAAAATCATCTCAAAAATCGTGTTCGCTATTCTGCAAACTATGTCAGCCTGCAGCTGACAGTGCACACTTTATAATTTGGTTCTAATGAGTCATACTTTGTAGATAATAACATTACTAGATAGCTAGCTAGCCTTATTTTTAAACATAGGCTACTGACAAATGGCAGCTTGTTAGAGCAGGCAATACACTACTTAACGCCAGCTGATAGAGCGAGTAGCTTTTCCAACACATTGGAAGCTACAGCTTGTGACAATAATGTGACTTTGTTTCAGAAGGGTCAAATTACTGATCCATAATCAACCAAAAATTAGAAGAAGAAAAAAAGAAATAGCTGAAAATTTTTTAGTAAAGAACTGTCCATTGAAACCTGGAAAGAGTGAATCATTATGAGGAAGTTAATGCAATTCACTTAATTGTTAAAATTAGATTGAAGAAAATCAACAGTAGAGCTCGATCTGATTTTTTTCTTCCATTTCCTAAGACAAAAAAGGCCAGAAATGATCAAGCTCAAATTGTGAAAGAGTGGTTCAGGGGAAACTTAGACATTCTTTCCACATTGGCCATCACAGAGTTCGGACCTTAACCCCACTGAGCGTTTTTGGGACTTCCTGGAGAAGACTTTACACAGCTGTCTGATTCATTCTTCATCAACACAAGATCTTGGTGAAAATGGAAACAAATGTTGACTTACGAATACAATGCCACAGCAAATGTGTGCTGTAATCAGAGAGAAACAATGTCCAACAAGCAATTACATTGCATAGCATATTTGCTGTTTGTCAACGGTGATATATGCATTGTTATTGGCTTCGAGTCATGCCAGCATAGCTTTAGAAATCTGGCTTACAGCTGAGCTGAAGTATTCTACGAGCAACAGCCCGTTATTAAAAAAATCTCCCAATGCCAAGTTGTTTCTGAGGCCCTGTCTAGTAACTTGAGACCTGAACAATGCTTCTTTTGCATTAAAAACTTATGGGGTGTTTTCTATTTTAACCAAACCCTTTGCCATTGGTACAAGTGGGATAATGCCCTTTAATTAGTGTCCATTAATAGGAATTGATCAACATTGCAGTGACAACCATTTCTGGCATCAATGTTGTCCATCAACTCCTAAGTCAGCTATTATCCACTATGTTAATTGAGGGTTTAAATAATAAAGGGTACAATGTTACAAATTGGTTACCATCTTTAAAACAAGTTTGATCAAGGATGAATATGCATTTAAACTATTTACTGACATTTCAACTTTACTCCAGACATTTGAATTCATTTTTAGTATTAATGATGAAGCAGTGGACTAATTTTGGTGTTGTTAAAGTCATTTTTTAATTAAACCTTTAATCTCCAACACTGTCTGTAGCTTTATAAGCTACTATATATATCTGTAACACCTCTGCTGACCACAAACTATATATAAAGGCCGAATAAAGAGATGCTACATTTCTTGAACTTTAAAACATCTATTCCAGAGGTTTCCATTTTATTCTTAAGGCTACTTGACAACTTGAAAAAAAAGTTGACAAATCTACATTTTCAAGGGGGTAGAGAAGCAAAATATTTGAATATTTGTTCTGCTTTGCCTTAAAGTTTAAATAAAGGTCCAACATTCATAATATTATCATTATTTTCAATTTAGAAATCAACAAGCAGATTCTGCAAAATTTCTGTGAAACCTCCCTTTTTCTTCAAGCTAGCTTGTTTTAATGACTTTGAAGATGTTTGTGTCTCAGTCAAACCTGCCACTTTACACAAAAAGGGTTGCTTGTTTGTTTTTGCTCTTTGGCTGACATCAAAGTGTTAACACAGGTGTGATGACAGGTGCAGCTTGTTTGCCTGCTTCACCTCACCGCTACTTTAAAGTTGGGTTTGTTTAAAAATATTTCCTGTGCAAGTGTTTTGCATAAATGGCAGATGGTATTACTCACCTTGACGAAGTTTGTAGTTCAGCCGAACTGCAGAGGGCACCCATAGAAATTCACTTCGGTTAAAACTCCAACAAACATAAATGTGGATGGACATTTAAACTTCTCTTTTTTCTTCTTCTTCTGTGCGTGTCCAAAAGCAAATAGAAGCTGGTGGCAATGTTAGGTGTCCAGCATCGCCCCCTTCTGCTTGGGAGTATGAACCAGGGGTAAAAATTGGCCACTGAAAGATCTGTTGAACTTTGTGATTTCTGTCTTACAAAAGGACTTTTTAAAATTTGTTGTAACCTCCAAGATGTCTTAATCTATTCCAGAATAAAGCTGGTTGTCATTGCTTGAAGGCTTTTAACTCATTGGCTGCCAGCCATTTTCAGTTCAGAGACACCCATACTGCCAAGTGTTTTTCAGTATTTTGACTGATTTTCCAAGACCCACAGAAAAGTGGGTCTTATGACTATGTACACACCGAAATTACCAAAAGAAAGAGTAGACTCTCTTCTTTGGTCAGGAAAAAAAGTTTGTTTCTACCATTTTCAGTCTTTTAGTAATAGACAGTAGAACATAGGTTGGTTTCACCAAAAACAGCTGTTTGACCCAAAAAACGGAGAAAACGAGCTCTTTTTTTTTTTTGTGCATAGTGGCACTGCTGCCACCTAGCGGGTAATTTTGCCAGTATATTCTCTGTTTAGTGTTTACAAGCCTAAGATTTAGTGACGAACTCCGCTAGATTGTCCCCCAGCCCGCTCCGTTAAAAAACGCAATTGACGTCTATAGATGTCTTTGGCAGTGAACGTTTTTTTTTAAATTGACGTCTATAGACGTCAATGGCACCGAAAGAGTTAAAAGAAAGTGAGGTCTTTAAACAGTTGAGTTGATTTGTTCACACAAACTTTTTTTCTTTCATTTGTCTCTGATTTCCAGTCAAATCTGTTTTAAGTACTGGTTTGGGTTTCTTTGCTCCACCAGTTCCAGGGCTGATGCAAGTTTTCATGACAAAGTCTTGTGTCGTGCAGCAACGAATTGAAAATATAGATCAACAAACTCAAGCAACAGAGCACCAAGACTCACTCTTACAGCACTTGTACACGTGTTAACAGATTTATGTAAAAGGTTAACGTCCTTGTGCTATTCTGCTCAGGCGCTGCCATTTTACCCCCACTCCTCCTCCCCACCTCCCTGGCTGGGAAAAAAAGGGGAACAGTGGACCATTTCCCTGCCACCATTATGCTCATTTGTCCTGTCAAGAGAATGACAGGCCGGTTGACTCTTCCCCAGATACAACCATTAGGTAACGCTCTGTCATCTGACAGCGAGGCATTCTGCCGCTCCCTAAAAACCCCCTAATTATTTCCTTCGCCAGAGACAGGCGGTGGCGGGTAGGTAATTTTTAACCTTTCACGTGCACCTGGGGAACCCTCCTCCGGGGAGCCAAGGTGCCTGTGTGGCATTCAGTCATCAAAACATGACCTTTTATGGCCGTTCGGAGAGCAGTTGGCACCGGGTGCCACGCGCCGGCTAATGCTAATGTTGATGACTAATTTATGCATCAGCCGACCGCATCTGCAGCAAGTTTAGGGCAGCAACAATGTGTGATAGAGCAGTAAGAGGGAAGAGGAAGGGAAGGGAAAGGAAGAGGAGGAGGGGGCATCACTGCAGAGCAAGCAGAGGTGAGAGGCATTTTGGGGGTAGGGGTGGGGCATTCGAGACACCCGGTAGCCTGGCACGACAGGGAATTGAGGGGGCTAATTATGTTGCAGGGAATACATTCAGCGTGACCAGCGAGCCTTTTTAGAATTTGTCGAGCGCAATCTGACTAACGTGCCTGACCTTTACTTTTTTTTTTTTTTTTTTTTCTTAGCCCAAATTGCAGGAGTCCAGAGAGCATGCAAGATGTGTGCATATTCTATGACCTAATTGCCTTTCTTCTTCTAAGGCTAAATGCTGCACATCACCTTTCCGATCGTCAACAAAAAAAGAGTCAAAAATTCTGCTCACAGGTGCTTTTTAAAGCTTGCTGTGGACAGAACACAATGCATGTGTGCATTATCAGACATGACTCCTCTGTTTGGGAGGAGGTGCATTAGGGCAGTTGAATAAGGACAAACAACTTTCAGAAAATGTTTTCTTCTTTTACTCAGAAATAATCAAACCATAGCTGTCCCTGCTTTTGTCAGTTTTAGATCTTTATACCACTTCCTAGTTATAGTTTGACATTTTGAGAAATCTGCATGTTATTTTATACTGATGCTACTCTCTTGTCTGTTGGACAGCAGCATTTTAACTGAGTTTGAACAAACACACACCAGAGATTCGCTGCAACCTGCAATCGTAGAAATAAGCACTTCTGGTCTTTTTCAGCTTTTGTGGAAGAAGGTGGGTGTTTATTTAGAATCATTTTACTGAAAGAAGAAAGAGAGCTTGTGAATATTTCATTCCAGGCAAACATGTGGACACACATTCACATTTATATTAATTGAATTGGAGCGTTCAAACTTTTGACTAATATTGTATGTTAAAGTTTTCAAGTTAACATATACTTACATCTTCCTTTGCTAAGACATAGGGCTGCTAGCTCCTTCCTAGCAATGGGAAAAGCTAAATTTGGCTTTTTTTTTCTTCAAGTTTTATGAAATGAGTGCATGTAATTGCCACAACAGAATGACACTAATAAGTTAGAAAGGTAAGTCAGAAAGGTTGAAGTCATTTTTGTTAAAGACACCGTTGAAAGACACATGAACGACCAGGAATGCACTTCGAATGTCAGACAGCTTCCTATATTTTAAGTTCCAATGTTGGCTAAGTGTCACAGTGGGTCTCACTTGAATGTGTTCAAAGCATAGAGCTTAGTTTTCTTATGAAAACTTGTAGTTTGTTAGCCTGTTGGCCACTTAATTTATCCAGCTTTCTGGTATCCCACACAGCCTCTCATTCTCTCTGAAATCCACCACAAAAGTTCAAATTTTCACTTTCGTGATGAAGTGGGGGAGTTTTGCGCACCTATCAGAAATCTCATAATCCAGTGGGCTTACACAAAAGCCTCTTCTGTTGGAGCGAAAGTTAAAGTCAAGTTAAGAAAACAATGGTCCCCCGCAGAAGTCAAGCCCACATTAGAGGACTAATTCCACAAACACCTGTTCAGTCTTATCTAAGTTCTTTGTTGGTGAGTCGGGTTTTTTGAACGGTTGAACACGCTCCAGTAGACCAGCATCTACCAGAAGTTTGGGTTAATCAAACATGTAGCTACAATTTGGAATTACTGGCTTCATGGCTCAACCTATTTCTGGCATGACAAACCAAAGTAGCCATGTCAATGGATTGACTTTCCTAAAAGTAAAAGTTCTGAAGATCAAGAGGTTTTATGTCACAGGGACTTGTGGCCTGCACTTTTGTGCATCTTTGAAGGTACAAACCCCAAGGCCCAGGATCATTTGTAGGGGAGGAAAAAAATGTTGAATTCGAAGTCTGAATGACTGAGCAGCCACCAAAAACTGGCGGGTCGAACTTGGTAATGATACAGTTGTAAGAAGCAGCGGTTTACAAAAAAAAAAAAAGCAATCCATCAGAAGTTAAACAAAAAAAGCAGTAAAAAAGCACATAAATCTGTCGCTTAAAACTGGCCATCCAGGGTAAAAAAACACGTTTGTGTTCTCCAGAGATTTGAAGCAGCAGCTTTCATTGTTTCGGTGCAACCAAAACTGACCTCACAGTTAAACCTATTGCAGAATTGTTTTGTATCTTAAGAGTCTGGTAAATCATGCAGTGCAACAAAGACAGAAAGGCTGTATACTGCATACCTAAAGTGGAAAGACGGCTATTGACTAACTGGCATGTAACACATTAGTGTTCAGTTCATACAAAAAAAAAAGAGCAAATAAACCCAAATAAAAAACATAACTTTCTTTAGAGGGGCTCAATGGGAGCAAGATGAGCTTCTTCCCACAGTCTTGATGCTTTGGTTAGCTAATCATTTGCGATCTGTAACTTTGGACTTCCAAGACTAGAATCATTTTATCCTCTCACTCAGCAAAAGAAATAAAAAGTAAATGTGTTCAATTCTTCATTTTGTGAGTAATTTGAACATTTTCTTTGTCTGTTTAGGGATTAAAACAAAAATGAAAGGGAGGAAAAGCACACGTTTAGCTGAGATAATGGATGAAGGAGAAGGGGCAAGCGCCTCCTGCACTGTCAGCCTGTCTGAGAGCGATGGGGAAGGGGATGACAGAGACATTTATGTGGAAGCATAAAATAAAAAAGGAACGGCCTCGGGCGTTACAGTTAGCTGACAGCTACGCTGTATGTTTATAATCTTCCCTAAATTCCTGCAAGTCTATAAATTGTTATTATCACAGAGTTTTTCAGTGAGCAGACAAATTGAGGTGCTGGGCTAAAGATGAATTTCAAGGGGGGGAACAGAATCAAGCTAATCGGATCAAAAGTAAGTGATGGTGCTATTCTGCTTGAAAAACACCATTTGTAAGAGTCGGGCCATGTGTGCATTTGCAAATGTGTCACCCCCCCTCTGCTCTCTGCTTTTGTATATTCATTGTCAGCCAGAGGAGGATAGAAAGATGCTGATGAACTCTTTGTTTAGACAAATCAGGAAATTACACCGGGTTATTTTGCCTGAAAAGTGTGATTTTTTATTCTTCTCCTTTTGTCCCCCCTCCACTCCCCTTGCAGTTGAGTATCTCAAGTTCAGGAGAAAGGTCATGGCAAAGTGTTTCCCTTGGAGCGTTGTGGAGCAATAACACACAAGTAAACACAAAGCAAGACGGATTCAAGCCGCCGTATGTTCGTGCAGCCATTAGTGATTTATACTCTGTTTCTAATCCCTCGCTCAGGCCGCACTGCTGCCATTAAGCTTCAAAATTACATGTTCTATCACAAGCAGCCGCTCTCACCTGAGTATTGGATTACTGAAACAAAATATGAATAATTAATAAAGAGAAATAGGTTCCTGGCAACAGGAATGGCTGCAATTTAATAATGAGCATTATGTTTCTCCTCTTTATCCCTCCTTTACTTTCTCTCGTCCTCCTCTGGTGTCGTTTGATCTTCTCCGATATCTCTACCAAGGGAGTCGCCGCATCCTCTTCTTCGTTTGGTTCGTCCTTGGCTGGGCCCACTCCCCTGGCCATTGGGGCAAAAGACCTGCCTTCCGCCTGTGTTCTTTAGACTTCTTCCTCTTCCTCCTCTTCTTCATCTTGTTTTTTCTTTAATAAGCTGCCGTTAAATAAATTAGAAAATACCCACCCAAGGGTGATCAGACAGCCACAAACCCCTGTCATCTGTCTCCTGGCGCTGCCAGGCAAAAGAGGACGAGGGGAGGGAAGGAGAAGAAGAGAGGAGGACAGCCAGGATTTCTTCTTCTTTTCTTTCCCTGGCTTGGTATTCTGTCAGAGGTGAGAGGGAGGAAGAGGGAAGAAGAACAGGCTCGTTTTCACCCTGCCAGACAACCGAAGGCGATCTGCCATTTGCCAGAAAAAAAATTCCATACATCCATCTTTATTTAATGCGGTGAGAGAATACTCAAGGAGGAGAGGAAGGAAGGGAAGGAGACAGACAGAGAGAAAGGAGGAGAAAAAAACTTAGCTACATATGGAGTGCTTCTTACAACTAATCAGCAGACTGTTGGTGATTGGGGCCGCGGGCGCCAGGTTGGCTCGAGTCGGAGTTAGCACAGTGCCCAGGTCTTTGCTGCAGGCTGCACAGGTTGGCCTCAACTCTGCTGGGGAGCAGATGGCGAGCCAAAGCTTGTAGTCACACTTACCTTCCCCACTAAATCCCTAATCCCTCCGTGGACGCTCCTCCAAGGCAGGTTTTTGGAGGCAGAAATAGGGGTTACAATCTGGACCGGCGCAGCGCCTGCCAAAACACTCACAACACAGAAATGCAAATTAACTTATTTGTGTTGTCCGCCGGCCAAGACGCCGCTTCTTTTGCGAGTAATTAAGATACCTTGAATAATATTTGTATAAGATCAATAATTTTGAAATGGACAAATAACAATACAGGGAAAGAGAGAGAGGAGGAATAGGCTGGGTTGCGGACAGCGCGTTAGATATTTTTTTTGCTTTTGTTTTAACACACAGGGCTCCCTCCATTTCACTCCTCTTTTCTCCTGCAGATAAGTCCCTCAGGTGTTGGTGGCATCGACCTTTTAAGGTGTTCTGAGCCTCTTAACCAGACTGAAAACAATCAGCCGGATGTCAAACACGTGCGACACTTCCAGTGATTTTTCCCTTAAAACTAGCAGCTTGAGGCCGCACAAAAATAAAATCTCACAAGTGCTCCCCTGAATCAGTAACTGTTAGAGGAGGCGTAGGAGCCTCGGTGACACCTTTCAGCTGTGCTTGTTGGCTGGTGCTTCAGCTAACACACACACACACACACACACACACACACACACGCACACACACACACAGACTGTTATTAGCCTGGTGTCAGCAGCACTAAATGGACTGCAGATGTTAATGCACTGTTGTAGATACAGTGGCAGGAAAAAGAGGCAGAGACAAACCCATTCAGACGCCGAAAAGCTAAATACAGAGAGAGAGAGAAGCACATTCATTAGAGAGGAACATACCGGATAATAATTCAGTGGTGATGCATTGCAAACACTGCTGTTTAAACACAGTGAGTTTAAAATCTCAACAGCAGACAATGTGTAGGTTTCACTTGGTTTACCTTGTGATGACTTCAAGTTTACTGGCTAAAGAAAACATTCAGTCAGAGGACGTTTTTTCTGTGGTTTCAGCACTGCCTCTTATTCTAAGAATGGATGGAACATGAACTTGAGGCATTTACACAGTTGTAGTGTAGTAATGCAGCATATATTTTAGCCACTGAATAAAAAAAAAAAAATCTCAACCTCCTAATGCGAGCATGTAGATATGTAGTAATATGTTCTGTGGAGCCCCATTACAATGGGTCAATGGACATGCTAACACCTGCTAACATCTGGCTTTTAAGTGCAGAAAAAAAAGAAGTGTTTTAACAGCATTCCGACTCACATCAGCAGGTATTTACCTGAATGGCAGTGATGAAAACACAACACTGGCATGCACATATTCATTTCCATTAAGCGTGCTATGCTCAACATTGCAAGAGTGTGTGCAGCTCGCTTTTTTTTTTTTTTTAATGGACACTGTATAGTTTCACTTGAAGGCTCTGAATCTAACTGCAACATCTCTTGGACAAAAAGAGATGAGATTGATTGATTTTACCTGGCTGCAAGACACGAGACTGACATCCATATCGCAGCCCAATTTAATAACCTAGCCTAAATAGGTCCGAAAACAGCTGCGCTCAGTTTTACAATCTGTTCAGATAGGTGTCGGCACCTCCTCTAACTTCAGAAATGTAGACTCTAATAGCCCTGAAGCAAGTGTAATACAGGAGGGTAGCCAATATGGTTTAGCCCCATTATGTACCCAAGTCCAGCTGGACAGAGGAAGTAACCTGAGCCAACTACAGTAGGGATGATGCCCACAAACTCCACCACTTCTTAAATTAACCCAAAACAAATCCTCACCACACAGGTTCCATTTTCAGTCTGAATGTGGCTAAATGTGCCAAATCTTTAAAACTAAATAATAATTTTTTAAAAATCGAGCCAAATCTAGTAGCCATTATCAGGTCAAAGCAATGTCAGAACACAGCTGCTAAACAACTTAGACTCAATTAGCCCAATTCAACTGGTTACCTGTCAATCTTTTCATACAGCATCACTTTTTCGGTTCAGATGGTAAATTCGTAAAATATCCCATTAAGAAAAGGTATATAATATCTCCCCAAGTTATGATTTCACATTGTTTCACTGCAGCATGTTTTCATAAAGTAACAGCATCCCATTTTAAATCAGATGTTAAGAGTCTAATCAAAACTCAACTTCCTGTTAAACATGTAACATTTTTGCCGTGTCAGGACTTTTTGTAACAAAGCCATGCATCCAAACCCATTATGAGAGTTAAAACTGCATCACCGGACATCCAAATAGAGATTTTATAATGCCATAAAATGTAAAATGTTATTAAAAACAGAATGCAGTGGTTCAAAATCTCATTCTGCTCACTATGTCCTGAGCAGGCACGAGGTGACAGAAACCTCCAGCCGAACCAGACTCGGTAAGGGCAGCCAGTTTCTGGACCTTTAGGACAGTGAATATGTCCCATTCTTGCTTCTTTGTCATATTTTTTTCTTTCATGATATTCCAAATTTTTCACAAGGATGTGAAAAACATCCCATGCATTTACCTTTCAGCACCTTTCTAGATGTGCTAGTTCCATAGGCTCTAATGCACCCCATACTGCCAGAGCGAGCTAACAAGTTAAATGGCCCCGCTTCTCTTGAGTACGGAGGACATAGTCTACATGATTTCCAGAAATCAGAAAAACAAAGCAGCGTTTCCGGATCGTGTTCACATTGGGCTCATTTGTGGACGGCACAGAGGTGTGCAGTCGGAGACAATGATTTCTGGAAGTGTTCCTGAGCCCATGCTAGGATGTCATGACAGAATCATGCATTTTTTTATTGTGGTCTTACCTGAGGACTCGAAGATACCCTGGTTCCAACTTTCATTTTTCCCGTGCTCAGAGACGTCTTCAGATTCTGCGACGCTTTTGATCACATTACATTGTGTAGATGATGGAATATTCCACTCTTTACAAATTTTTTTTATTATTATTGGAGAGCACTATTCTGACATTGCTCCATACTTTAAGACAGTTTTTACTGAACTTCTTCCCCATTTTTCTTTCTTAAGAGACTCTGCCTCTCTAAAGTGCTCTTTTTATGCCCAGCAATGTTACTCATCTGTTGCCATTTAACCTAATTAGTTGCAACATGTTCACCCAACAGTTTCCTCTCAGCACCACTTAGTTTTCCAGCCTTTTGTTGCCCCTGTCCCAGCCTTTCTTTATGTTTGGCCTTAGGTAAGTGAGATTCACAAGCTTAGTTTCCATTTAGATATTGCTGTTTCCAGTTTTTACCATCTTGACCACTCAAAAAGTCTCAAAAGTATCACATTGTTAACTAATGCAGTTACTTATCTCTAACTTATATTATTCGTCATAGTAACGGCAGCAAATGTAATTTGTAATTTGTTGCTTCCAGCACCAGTTATGATGGGTATATAGGTTAGAGAGCATCCTATTATAGATTCAAGACAGGATCCTGACAGAGTGAGAAGATTGAGGGTGGAAGGCAGAATGTAGGTTAGCTTATATTGTCTTCAATTATTCAGATTTCTAACAGGCAAGGCATTAGAGGTCATTTTGGGTGAGCCCTACTATTATGCTATTTGTAGAGATAAATGATGTTTGAAGCAGATGAATCGCTTATGTTGTTTATACGGCCTAAAAATCTGTCTGTTTACAGCAAACTATAAAGTGATTTGTACTTATGGGAAATTCAATTTTTCATTGCCTAAATAACTAAAGGTTTATAGACACAAATTTAAATTCTTTCATAGCAGGTGTTGCTTCTTCTTGTATTTAATAATCTTTACAATAACTATCTGAAACTTAATTAATCCCGTTGGGATTGTTGTGTTGAAACAAATTTTCTTCACACGCTGATGTACATTTGCCACAGATGCTGATGACTTCAGTGCAAATGGAGAAAATTTACGGTTATTACATCTTGGGCAAATAAGTGCCTATTAACAATTGTAGTGATAAAGACAGATGCACCAACAACATTTTTGTTGGATAGTCATGAGTGAACATCAATCTGGGGCCTAATGATGCAGATTTAATGTACACTTTAAATTGGACTGATGTAGAAATGAGATCAAAAACATGTCACAGACAGTCTGAAATGCCAAAAAATAAAGCTCCTCCCTTCTCTTGCTGATAGAAAACTGTTTTCCGCTGTGCTGCTGTCATGCACCCCTCCAGCAGCATTGTACTGTAAGTCAGAGATGGTCTGAAAGGCGTTGGGGACCAGCGAGGCGAATCAAACGACCTCCCCAGTATCCGACCAGATGTCCTCACTGGGATGGGTTCAGATGGTCCCAGCGAGCAGTGAGGGAAAGGTCAGAGTCACACAGTGGGTTAAACTGGACCCATCATGACACTGGCTCCGGCTGCAGCTCTGTGCAGCACTGTCCCGCTCATCGGCAGGGATTATTTCAATTAAAACTCATGCTGGCTGATCGTGGGATTACAACAGGGTTTAGAGTGGCAGGACACATCTGAACACAGCACCTGGTCAGCCAGACAGCTCCCTGGGATTACATGGCTGAAAGATAACACTGAGCCATGATTAGTTCAAATATATTGAAAAACATCAATTCATTTTCTGTACAAATTAAACAATCTTCATTATTACCTCGTACTTTTGGACTGAGACTTTAAAGTATTTTACTGATGTATTTCACTTTAATTCAACTGCATATAATCATATGATAGATTTCAGTTTAAATAATTTAAAACTGTGAACAGTTAATTGTGAAAATGTGGCTGAAATTGATGCAAAAATTCATATGTGGGATGAACTGCCTTTTTGTCAAAGTACTAATCCTGACAACTAATCTTTTTTTTCTCTCTTATTTCCACATAATTTATTTCATGCTAACAGTTTTTAATCAACCTCATTAGAATTTAATCCTGTTTACAGTACATAATCTATACTAATCCTCAAATGACCTGTATCTGGTGTAAACAAACAAAGAAACAAAGTAAAGCTTTGTTGTCCGATGTCAGTATGTCGTTGTGCATTTTCCTGTAATTTTGTCTATTTGTGTAAGTACACTGAAAGAGCGTTGTTGTCGTTTCACAAATATATGACCCGTACAGATGATAATCATTGTCCCTCTTTTATCCTTCTTATGTTTTGACATTCTTGTTGCCTTCTGTTATTCCATTAGTTTAGCTTTACTTTATTGTAACTAAAGCATATCCATGCTTGTGTTTTTTTTTGTGTTTTATGGGTGTCTTCAAGTCTTATTGTCTGTGTTGTTCATGTTCCTCAAGGCTTTCCTGTTAGGCCTTCCTGTTAGCACTTTGGTCAGCTGTTATTGTTGTTTTAAAAGTGCATTATAAATAAACTTTGACTTGACTTGACTTACCATACATTGCTTTGTCACAATTTAATATCAGTTTTTCTATTTTTGTCTACTTATTAATTTTTTTTCTAATACAGCACATTGAGGACGGTGAAATGCAATTGCTGCAGTGTGCTTGATCTTGTAAAGGTCACACTGACTGATTTTAAATAACTTAAAAAATTAAAGAAAAAAAGAAAACCAGACCAAACTGGTATGTGAAACGCTTTCAGTTTATGAATTTCAAAACCAAATCTTGACAAAGTTTAGCTATACATAATGTTTACTTAGCTGTCACTGTAAGACTGAGTTGTATTGGTAATTTAGGTTATCTAGTCCTAAAGTGTTTAAAGTAAAAGTTTTGTTTTACCCTATGAAAGTGCATTACAATTCCAATATGAAATTTATTTACATTTATTTATGACTTTTGCTGTAAAATGGCTGTAAAAATAATTCAATACAGCAGTTGGGATAGATGACTTTGAGGGCTGATTTACAAGTGTTAAGCATAGACAAACTTATGTATAAGAGAAGGACAACTTTATGAGACTATTTTGTCCACTAAAATGGAACTATTAATTATTTTACGGCTATCCTCAATGGGTATTAAAGAAAACACAAATTCTGCTTTATTTGGATATAGAGACAGCTAACTTGCTAAGCTATGCTAGTTAGCTTTTAGCAGGACTAAATTGATGATACTTTACATTTCTGTTCTCTATATAAAACACTCTTACACTGTATGCTATGCTAGTTTTTGAATTCATGATTTAATAGTTGCTGTATAGGTACTTTTAGCTAAGATAACTGAAGCTGAAACAAACAGTTAGCCATAACGAGCTAAAGGTCATCTGCTAAAAGCTGAGGGAGCTTCTTGTGAAATGTTGATGCTGTTTTGGCCCCCAAATTAAACAATACTATATATTAAATAGATTCTGGGTGTAACAGTATTAGTGACTGCTCAGAGTCACTGTTGGGTGGTTTAAAGAGATTGAAAGCATCCTTCCTTGTCAGGCAAAAAGCCTGCGTACATAACATGTTATAACACTGCAAGAATATGATACTGCTTGACCTCTGACTTTCCTGTGGAGAATATAAGAATATATAAAGAAAAATAATTGATTGACATGAATCAATACATTCTTATATAACAATCATGAAAGACATGTCCTGTCATTCAATGTCTATTACATATAAAAACGATTTGAAAAGAGATCCTCTGGGAGGAATGATTGCATCACGTTTTTCTTATTCCTCTTTTACTGGCAGAGGTGAAGCAGGAATGTAAAAGGTTTGCTGAGAGAGGAACCTGTTTCTGATCAGTCAATGATGTTGAGCAGAAGCCAGAGGATCATGAAAGATAAAACAAGCCAATGAGAAACTATTAGCCTCTGCCCCCGTGTGCTGTGTATGCATGGGATGATTTGAACATGAATAGTATTACCGCCTAACCTGCCTTTAGCATTCACAGCAGCGAGCTGCGACTCCGTCTGGCATTTCACCTGCGGACAGTCCGGATTGATTAAAATGTGTCGGAGGAGCCGTTAGAGACGTGGCAAAGACTCACCTAATTGGCCCTGGAGTCAGGCCTAATTCTTGATTCTCAGGAAGGCCCACATCTCAAAGCAATGGCCAGATCAATTAATGGACCCGTAATGTGTCTCATTTTCATACAAGGCGGGAGTCTTAGGTTGGGAAAATCAGATACCGGCCACCTTCGACTGAGCAAGGCAGGCATTAGTCGGAGTTATGTGGAGGAGAATTCGATACATGCTCAGCTGTACAGAGCAAGATTGCTTGAGGAATATTTCTGTCTGGCTCTTATTTCTCCTGTTGACTCTAAACTGCTTTTAAAACTCAATGTTTTAGATCTTTCATCTGTAGAGGTCGATAGAAGTGGTCATAGATCTTGTTTGAGGACTTTGAGGTGAAAAAGTGTTAAGTTTTAAGGTGAGTCAAAGCATTTCACTTGTTGACATGTTCTTCAATTGCTGCGCATGAAAAAAGGCCACAATTGAAAGTGGTTCCCAACAAAGGAACAAAGTTTTCCAAATATAAATAAAATTTAGCCCATAGAGGTAACTCTATAAGAACAAAAGAACTTTAAGATAAATGGTTAAATTCTACAAAATATTAAAGGGAAAAATAAGAAAGTAAAGTTTATGTGGGAACACTTTTAACATCCTCTTACCATTTAAGGTTCTAAATATGTGAGAAAAAAAATCAACTCTGAAATACATTGATTAAACTCAAAAAAAGTTTGTTGTTAGAGAAACACATGGCGTTCATTTCTGACCATTCACACCATAAATGGGGCCATTTAACTGGACACACCATACTAACACATTAGTGAGAGGACCATATATTCTTGGTTTTGGTCTTACTTAATGACAATAAAAAAAACTATAAGATAACTTCACAAATTGCCTATTGCATTAACGGGGTTTCCAACCTGGGGGCCCTGACCCAGGGGGAATATGAGGTCTTTACTCCAGAGAGGTTGTCAAAATTAGATTAGCAATTTACCAACTCGTAACACATTTAATTGATCAAGAATTTGTGGAAGAATGAAACACTTAAATCACTGGTGCAAGTGTAGGGTCCTGAATCAAATATCACAGAGTGTTAGGGTGCTCTTTGTGTGCAGAGTGCAACAATTTAACAGATGAAAGCAGTCTTGCATACTTATTAAAGGTATTACGAGTGTTGAACCTCTAAATTTTCATCCCCTTGATGTAGTGGAATGCTTCGGTTGTAATTAGGACCTTGCTCGTTTAAGCTGAGTTAGTGTCTGAGAAATATTTCAGTCCAATTAACGTAGTATGTAACGAGTGAAAGTAGTGTATCAGGGCATCATTCACATCACTCAACCTTCTCCACCAAAATTTGACCAAAATTTTAAAACAAACTAAACCAAAGCTATCCAGCCAACAACAATGGAAAGCTCAATTAACTGCCCAGTTTGAGTTACCTTTACAGTCTCAATACATCAATTCTTCATCCAGATGACCAAAGACTGTTTGGTAAGTTTTTAAAAATGGACAAGGCCTGAGAAATGCTATCTGGTTAGCATGCTGTATCAGTATGTGAGCTGGCAGTCACGATCAGCAACAAAAAGCTAACCGTTAGCTATTAGGTCACTCGCTCACTATTTTCTACTCCTCCCTATGTGTTGCAGGGAGATATGGCTGATGGAAGATCGGTGACAAAATCCCTGTGCGCCGACTCATTAACAGCATCTCTGCACTCGGCTCACAGTCATGCCACTTTAAGGTAGAGCAAGGTACAACTTTGCTGTTTTCTCAACAGCGCACCGACTGAAATATGAATGAGCAGCCGGTCTATACATCATGTTAGCTGACATGTCGTATTAAAATTTATGAACGACTTAATCAAAAAGCACTTTCTGCCAGACAGATCTGCTCTGACACTGGAGCTACACGGCTGGTTGGAGAGTCAGATAAATGTGTGTGTGTGTCTGTCACTGGCTGCAGGCAAAATAGCAGAGTGTGTAACTTACAGGAATTTGCAGCCTTACTAAACTGACGTTTTTTTTAGACGTTTGTTGCCGATATGGGAAGCAGGTGTAGGACGCATTGTGCTTCAAATGTCGGTTGTAATAACTCCAAATAACTGATTTAAATGCATTTTAAAGCCCTAAACTGAAAGGGAATGTCACTGAAAATAATGCTTTCATAGCTGAGAAGTGCAACAGGAAATTTCTGAGCAACTAGTTAATGATGTGTGTATGTGTGTGTGTGAGCCCCACCAACAAGCCCTTTCCACTCTTTGGGTTATGAAATAATACCTGTCATCTGCCGGCGGCTGAACCCTGAAAAGGGGGCAGGTTTTTCAGGTCAGTCCGCCATCTGTCATAGCAGCCCTCTCCTGTTAACGCACATTAGCACCTGATTGGCTGGAACTGACACCGGGTGGGCGGGGACACCCGTGGGCCCCGCTGGGACCCAGCACAGGCAGTCACATGGAGATGTTCACAAACAGGGAAGGAGAAAACACACGACACGTGCCTGCGCTGTGTTTTTAGGGTCAGTGTTATGCGTTACGGTATGACAAAATGCAATAATGCCATTTGAACAGAGTGACTCAAATCCATCGGGCAAAGCTTTAAACCAGAAGGGAAAAACAACCATCCAGTCGACAACACACACGGTTGCAAACACACCCAGCACAGATCAGCAAACATGAAGGCTGAATGACAGTTAGCAGCACACATTATTATTTTCTCATGTATAAACCCCCCCCCCCCCCTTCCAAAAAAAAAACAGAAGCTCCATCCATTTCCTGCGTTCCCCTCCCTCCCTTTTTCCCTCGCTAGTTCAGCTGTCTGGTCAATGGGACCGGGGCAAGTAGCCAAGCATGTACAGCCAAGCCTCCCCTTCATCCACCCCCTCCCTTCCAGACGGCCTCCTGTTCAGCTGTGCCGCTCGCCGCAGGTTCCAGCCAGGTCAGATGTTCAACACGGGCGACAACATGTTCGCTCCTCACCGCTGTTTACCACGCTTGCCCGTCGTGCAGGCGACCCGCCGGTAAGAGCTCCCGCAAAGGACCAATAAAGATGAAGTCGCAGCGAATGCAGAGTTCGGGGTTGTGGCAGAGCAGGAAAAGCCTCCGTAATGAGCTTGTATGGTCCAAATCCTCTCTGCTGAAACCCAAACTAATAAAAGTCCAGCTCGTGAAACATTTGCTCAGCGCAATTCTTCCTCCATGATGACGTTGCTCTGTGACCTGTGAGGTTACTGAAGGTTTACACAGATTTTTTTTTTTCAGGCCAATTTGGAAGTGTTGGCCTTTCTCTGTCTAACTCCTGCACATCAGCTTCTATTTAATTGACACAATGTCTCACTTTCATATGTAAACTGGACAAAAAAAAAAAAAGGGAAAGAAATGCTTTTACACTAAAAAGGAACTGCAGCAATTGTAATATCACTGTAATATCTCGTCATTTTTCTCATTGAAATATCACTTAGTCTACACGTGTCAAACTTTCCAGTTTTATTTGTAGCTTTAAACCGAAAGTGTTTGTTCCTGGACTGAATTATAGAGCTTTTTATTCCTAAAAAATAATTTTTATTTTAAAAAAAAAATCTACCAAATTTTTCTGGCTGCAGAAAGAATTGTGGATTTACAATGTGACAGAAGGTTCACAAATTTAACAGCGCATTTGAACAAGATTATATCTAGTTTTCACATGTACACTGAACATTTCCTGAAAAATCTTATAATTTCTTTCCTTTTTCTGTCATCAGGTTGGGATGGTTTGCTTCATTCATCACTCTTTTTAAAATGAGTCAAAATCACACCATCTTTTGGTTTCCCCGGCTGTGTCTTTAAAGAATGAAGATTATTTAAAGCTGTCAGACTCACTTTCTGCCTCTTTTAATGGCCTGATGGTCGTGAATCCAGCATTAGACGACACTCAAATTTTCATCTACGTGTAATAAAAGTCAAAGACGGGGAAAAAACAGGCATGAGGCTGATGCAGGAGGAGGTTTCTCCCCGTGCAGTGGGAGCACATGCTGTCTGTCTCCCCCTCTCTCACACAGCGTTAGCCCGTGTGCCCGAGTCAAAGGTGCAGGCCCGCCGTGCTCGCCGCCCAGGTGCAGAGCAGATAGGGTTGCAGTGCATAAACGGCTAATTCCAGCACGGCTGTGGGAACGCCAGCTGCCCCCCATATTTCTCAAAATCTGAAATTGTTTTGGATTTACGCGCCAACAGAAGGACTCGACATGCAAGAGTGAAAGCAGCTCGTTTCCTGTGTCTTCCCACGTCAATAAAATAACTGCTCGGTACCGTGGCGAAACCCAACTTCTGTTCGCCAGCCTCCCCTCTTCACCCCCCGTCGGCTCGCCTTCCTCCTCCCTGTGTTTGATAGATGATACCGAATGTATTTGAGCTTTATCAAAGCAGGAGGACTCATGCAGAAAATATGCATATGTTTGACCATTAAAGCCTCTCACAATATTGAATGTACTCCTCGAGGAAAGTCAAACGGTTTCACTCCGTTTCTGCTAAATGTATGCAACCTTTAAACCTCATACACACTTGTTTCTACAAATGAGCGCGCTTTCCGGATTGACTGGTAACAAGCGGCAGTTTCCACGCACCCTTTAAACCTCGTTACACTCGTCTTTGTTCTGCTGCTGCAAACCCACTTTTAGAGCTCATTTCCAAAACATTGTGGAGCTTTTTTTTTTTTTTTTTTTGCGGCTCAAACTGTGTTTAGGTTCATCAGATGCAGTGGAGCAGGGTGAAAGTGCTCTCTGTTTGGAAAAAATATAAAAGAGACAAAAAGTCTGCTGAAATATCTGGTGGAAGTTGTGAACACAATTGATCATTTTTTCAAACAAAGGATTTTTTTTCCCCTTATGTGTCAATCTATACTTTATATGTTCCTTTTTACTGATTTTCATCAACATATTTCAGTATACAGTTTCTCTCTAAATCTCAACAGTTTCAACAGTAATATACTTTTGCAAATCCTTTTTTTAAATGTATTTTCTTGAAATCTTTTATTTCTAGAGGTCACAATTCTATATTATATTTTATCGTACTTTCTTGTGATAAAACATCTTTTTTTCTGCAATACAAAAAACACAAAAAAGTTGCTAACCCATGTTAACAGATTATACATTCCGTATGTTAAGTACTACCCATTTCTCATAGTTCGATTTCCCACAGATCCCACTGAAGTACAGCTAACTCCGGAGCGCAAACGCGTTCGTCAACATTCCACACAGTCGATGACACCGCGTGGCAGCAGAAACACAGACGGGCTGTTGATGTCGTTTCCACGGCAGCTTGTGAATCTTTGGTGGGCAGATGTTCTTCGTCAGGCGTCGGGCCCGACCCGAGCGAGGAGTTCAGACAGTTCGGGCACCTCCTGACCTGATGAGGCGGAGGGGAAGGCGGCTCACCCCGCCGGCCTTTCGGCAGGATTTGGGCTGCAGACGGATGGATGTGGACTGAGATCAGCAGAATGGCATCTGCTTTACACACGCAAACACACACACACACAGGCAGCAGTCAGAGCAGAGCTGCGACAGAGCAGCTTCTCTTTGTTTTTCGCTTCACACATGTACGTTCCACCTCACCTCTTCAGCCTCTCTGACTCTTCAGTAGTTCTATCAGTTTAATTATATATTGGACAACAAATCACTGCTTACACTAACAAACCTTAATCTGGCGTTTAAAGCTCCAGAACCAGCCCAAAATGATCAGGCTGAATTTCACGAACTTTCACGAAACTATGATGCAGCAGTTCGAAATGGCTGTGGATCTATAGAAAATAAGAGAAGCAGAAATGCTTTCCTGTGCATTCACATTCAAACTTTTTTTGTTTTTTGTTTTTAATGAATTGAAAAAAAATCTAATAAAACAAGAGTATGCTCAAAATGAAGGGGTTTATCGCCATTACTGTACAGAAGTGTGTGGAATGTCTGCTGGGATAAAAACTTTATGTTCGAAATCAATAATAGGGTTTAGTCAGAAAAACACATTTCACATAGCTGAATTATCGGCGTGGGGAGCTCCATGTGTGGTGTTCTTGTTCTGACCACAGAAAGATATTGTTGTTATGTCCAAGTTTAGACCCTTGAAACAAATCGGCTTTGCGTGTTTTGACTTCAGCTGCTAAAATCTCGAAAGATACCTTAGCACCGAATAAGTGGATTGCCCCTTTAAGGGCAGAGCGGCACATCAAGACGGTTGAACTGCAACTGATGACGTCTCAGCACGCTCTCATTTGGTTCATCCCAAAGCTTCAAAATGAGGAAGAAACACATGTATCTATAAATTGATATTTCTGAAGCAGCACATTCTTCCTCTGCAGTGCGTCATTGAGCCTCAAATTTTGGAAAATTAATTAATTTCTTTCATTTTATAAAATGGGCTCAAATGACACAGACACACACACACCAAAAAAAAAAATCTGACCTTTATTTTCTAATTTACATTCCGTATCTCCCGAGGTACGTCGCCCAGTTAGCCAGTCACTTTTAAATTGTTAATGCGCAATTAATTAGTTGTTTCCGTTCACGTTTGGAATTAGAAAAACGTAAAGACGTTTGCGTGTTTTGACACAAATCCTTCACCTCGAGGTCCGAAGTGAATCTCTTGAACCACTAAGTGAAGTGCAGCAACTGCTAAGAAGAAATTCTCTGAAAATGCCCCCCTTTTTTTTTGTACTGCTAAAAAACTACATCAACACGACTTTTTTAAGAGGAGGATGAAAAGTAAATAATATGTCACATCCATACCATCGGCTCCAAACTTTAAGCATATCTGTGAGTGACAGTCTTTTTCCATTTTGTGCCCTGATTTCGTCGATCATCGTACAAAGTTAGATTGTTAACTCTTTCGGTGCCATTGACGTCTATAGACGTCAATTTAAAAAAAAAACGTTCACTGCCAAAGACGTCTATAGACGTCAATTGCGTTTTTTAACGGAGCGGGCTGGGGGACAATCTAGCGGAGTTCGTCACTAAATCTTAGGCTTGTAAACACTAAACAGAGAATATACTGGCAAAATTACCCGCTAGGTGGCAGCAGTGCCACTATCCACACACAAAAAAAGAAGCTCGTTTTCTCCATTTTTTGGGTCAAACAGCTGATTTTGGTGAAACCAACCTATGTTCTACTGTCTATTACTAAAAGACTGAAAATGGTAGAAACAAACTTTTTTTCCTGATCAAAGAAGAGAGTCTACTCTTTCTTTTGGTAATTTCGGTGTGTACATAGTCATAAGACACACTTTTCTGTGGGTCTTGGAAAATCAGTCAAAATACTGAAACACACTTGGCAGTATGGGTGGCTCTGAACTGAAAATGGCTGGCAGCCAATGAGTTAAAAGGCATGAATCTTCGTTTTTTTTATTAAAACCAAAAGATGTAAATTAATGACTTTAAAAAAAAAAATCCAAAGATATGTATCAGTGTCTTTGTCCACGTACACTAAACGCTAAATGTTGATATGAGGCCACATGAACTCTTCATTTTTTCTAACCCTAATCCCACATGAAGTTCACTGCCTGGTTTCGACCAACAGAGAACTTATTTGGAGCCAGACCATATACCTTTTGTCTGGCCGCTATCGCACCCAAGATAAGGACGCTGGCTGAAGTGACATTACAGCCAGCTGGTGATGGGTAGAAAGTGAAAATTTTATCATTAATTTGGAGAATATAAGTTTTTATTAACCCCGGGCTCCGCTCTTCATCCATTCCTCTGGCTTATGTTTTAGAGAACAGCGTTATGAAGTGTGATTATATGGGCACTTTTTCAGTGAAAAGACCCGATTAAAATAAGTTCTGTGTACGACAATCAGCAGTGGGATTCTTCAGTTCCTGAGGTGTGGACACAAAAAAGAGGGGGAACTTTCTCCAATAGCAATGAATGCTATGAAAAGGTTGCTGTAGCATTG
Source organism: Odontesthes bonariensis (assembly GCF_027942865.1). Lineage (NCBI taxonomy): Eukaryota > Metazoa > Chordata > Actinopteri > Atheriniformes > Atherinopsidae > Odontesthes > Odontesthes bonariensis. Next base: position 14,506,637 of record NC_134516.1, on the reverse strand, counting down.
AAACGCCTACAGAACAAGTTCGCTTCACATAAGTTTTGTTTGGGAATGAGAGTATCAGTCACACGGTTTCCACTCTACAGTCAGGTAGGCTCCTGTTTTCATAGTTTGAATTCATGCTGGTGATGTCATTAACATTTGAATGTGACGTGTACTTGGTGTTCCAAATTGACTCTTTTTTTTTTGGTAGTGGGGGGGGGGCAAAATATCCAAATGTTATGTGTGAATGCTTCACGTATCCCCCAGGGTTCGGAAACTACTAAAGCGTGGGTGCATGAGAAAATCAAATTGAAGTAATCCAGGTAGTTTGTACTAAAAATATGTCCCAAAACATTTGGTGGTTCAGGAAACTTTGAGTAACTCGGTGCCATTTGAAGTCGAGCTCTTTTAGTGTCAGACACAGGCAGTTTCAGACACGGTACTGTGCAAAAGCACCATTTGTCTCTTTTGTTCGGTTCTCTGTCAAGATGATCCCTGGTGATGATGATCCCAAGATGATCTGTTATAAGACCTGTTGCCACTGATTTTCAGTCCAGTTTTTCTGTCATTTGGCATAGCTCAGCCTTTTCTCCCTGTTTCCTTTGCTTAAAAATGGCTTCTTGACAGCCACCCCTCCATGGTGACCATTTCTGATGAGCCCTCAGCCAACAGTAGATGGAACCACATAAAGGTCCGGACGCATCTCTTAGGTCCTGTGTCAGGTCCTTGCTGATTTTTTTTCCGCATTTCTGAAGAATGTCACTTTTTAGATACTATTTATCTGCCGTAGATAGTTTTCTAGGCCTGGCGCTTCTTTTGTCCGTTTTTTTCATTTAAGTACACACACACGCACAATATGCTAAAATATGCCAAGGTTTTGGGCTTTTTTTTTTCCGTCTCAAAAGAAATGTGAACAAATAATATGTCCTTCTGACAGGCTGCTCTTAACAAAGTGCCCTGAAGATACAATTTAAAATTGGTCCTTTGTCACATTGTATATCATCCCTTGAGTGAGGCACCTTTTTTTTTATACTTGAATGATTTACAGGTCAGTGTTAAGTGGCTTAACGAACCATAAAAGGACAAGAACTGTGCTGAAAGTGAGTGAAAAAGCAGCCAATGTCCAAAGAAAAGTCATTCAGAAAGCCCAAAGAACTCCATGTGAGCAAAATATAAAGAAATTCTCTGCTCAAGCTGCTGCCCCCGCGACCCGATCCCCGGACAAGCGGAAGATGATGGATGGATGGATGGATGGATGGATGGATGGATGGATGGATGGATGGATGGATCAAAGAAGGAAATTGATCGGAATAATTCCAGTTGTAATAAATTAGTTGATCGCAACCAGATATGCTGTCTTACTTAGATTCTGAGGGAAAACTTCAGGAAAGTTTCTTTGAAAGACACTTCACCCTGGATGCCATTGAAATCTCTGCACTTGCTTGCGCCAGCGTTTCTATTTTGTTTATATTGATTGAAAAATTCTATCTAAAGATTGGTCTTACTTTTTGAGCTCTGGCTGTTTCAACATGTTGAAACTATTGGACGTGCTGTACAGCTCGAATATGTGATTTCAGGCGCTGAAGTTATTCAAAACAGAGAATGGAAGCGATTTAAAGCACATTTGCACGACTGACGAATAGTGCTCGCGAGGTTAACTCTGTCAGAATCGCTCACACCTGGCTCTTTGGCACCTCGCAGATCTTCAAAGGAGAATTTGAGGAGATAATCGTACCTCCACTCTGAATATACTGTATGTAAGGTCTGCATTTTCTTTCCCACCAATTAGAGTTGTCTGAGGTGGCAGAGCAGCACATTGCACTCTTGGACTTTCATCAACGCGGGGATGAGGCGATTCTCAGCTCGTGTGAAACACTGCTGGCAGTCTGTGCAGCTCGCATTCATTCCTCATACAAACTCCTCCTTTTTCTGCGGTTTCCTCCCCCGGCGATGCAGACAGCACAATAGTCTCACTGAGCGGTGACGATTAACACATAAAAGCGACACGGGGATTCTCACTGCTAGATAGTAGCGCACATGAGAGGGCAAAGCATTCATAGCATGCCAGGAACTTCAGTGGGAGCCCCTTCTATCTGATTGGTGATCTTTTGTTTTGGCGTTGCCCTCAATTCGGGGGAACGTGCCCAATCAGATTACAGTGAGAGAGGCAGAGCGAGAAGACAATCGCTGTTTTCTATTTACTCCGTCTATCTCCAAGCGGCTTCACTTAAGGCGGCCGCAGATAAGTCAAAGCATCTCCATCTCAGTGTTTTAACTTTCATCTCTCACCCCTTCTACTTCCCTCCAGCTCTCTTGCACAATAGTCGTCAGACACTAAGGCTGGATTAAACCCAAACTCCAGCACGATCAGATATTCCTGTGAGCTTGAGGCTTAAATCCAAAAACTTCAAGCACCGACACAAGTGACAGGTAATCGCAGGATCCGAGTTTGAAATAAGATGCTACTTTACAGCCTTCATTTTGGACTTTCTCTCTCATATAGATCTGTATTTAAGGACTGATTTATTAGTTAAATCTTAGCACAAATCTGTCTGTGTAGAAACTTTCATCTCAACTACTCTGTATCTCGACAGAAGCAGACGTGTGGACTGTTTAGCAGTTAAAATGCTCGAAATCAAGCTCCCTCAGGTGCATCCTGTAAGAACACACACCTGCAAACCTCTCACAGCTCGAGCTACGATAGTTTTTACCGACAACCAGTCTCGAAACCGACACAAACAGTGACTGTTACGGTAACAAAAAGGTCAAATATTTGAGCTGTTTAGCACACTTTCAATAAAACAACCAAATGTGTCACCTATAGTGACGTGTCATTTGACAACAGTAGAAGCAGATTTGATTCTGATAGTGCAGGATGGACTTTGATATGCAAAGCCATTCCCCTGCTATATGTCTGACTTCAGCCTTAAAAGCAGCAATACAAACTATCTTGAAACGAACAAAATAAAAACTAAATATTAGCCGGAATGTCAATAACAATAGCTGAATTGAAATCGACTGTTTCATTTTCTGGAATAATTACAATGCTGAATTCCTAAATACAGAGTTCAGTTGAGGGGGGGTTAATCTCGTGCTGTCAATTTCTCTGACTCTAAATGACTTCTCACAGAAGAACGCCATCTAATCTTTTTTTTTTTTTTTTTCAAACCAGAACTGGAACAAGCAGCAAAAACAAGTAACAGTGATGTGTGTCTGCAGTAGTTGTTGCATGTTTTTCATTCTGGCTCCGTCTTCCTCTATTCTGGTGAGAACTGAACTTCAAGTAAGTAACTTCTTTTGATGGTGAGACTCAGCCGTTTTTTTTTTCCCCCGACTTCTCATCTTTTTTTTCCCCATTTGCGCTCCCCTCTTTTGTTCGATTTACTTTTTTTGCGAGTCTGAAAAAGCCGCTGCTGCTGAGTGAAAGCGAGACCACGGCGTCAGTTTGAATTTTGACAAACTGTGATTTTAAATCGTGATGTTTAGACGTGTGGATATTTAACAGATATACATTATTGATGACACAGTTTGATCATGTGTTGATGAAGCCGTGTATCAATATGTTAGTGTCACCATTTGGAATGATAATGGATTTTTATTTTAGGTAGCATATTTGAAATGTTAAAAACTTCCGCTTCTACAAAACTGCACAAAGTACTCTTATACTGTAGGTTAATGAAAAGGCTAACCTGAGCTTTCCAGGTTTTCCACACATACTTTCAGCTAAATAAGCCGCTTTTATATCTGATCTCGGTGATATGATATGCACTGACATTGCCTGCAGTATTTTCTCACCTCACTGCAGGTCAGTTTTTTTTAGTTTTCTTACTGTTCACGCTTGTGCTGATTCCTTTGATGATGACTGCTCATTGTGCTGCTCTGTGTAGCTTAGGCTTTTCTGTGTGTTTTCATTGTAATTTGACTTTGGGAAGCATTTTAAAGAAGTGGCCAAGCAGAAGCAGAAAATTAGCTCATTCTTTAGCCTTGTCAAAAAAAAAAGCATACAGGCGTATAGTTGAAGGAAAAAAGCTGATTATTTAGTTTACGAGAAGGAAGCATTTTACTATTAAAATGGTTGGCAGTCAGGTTTAAAGACACTAAAGATGGGCTTCTTTTCGGCATCTTCAATTTCAAGGCCTTCCAAGAAGAAAAATCACACATTTCCCTTGTTTTCTTCCAGGGGTTAAAGTCTACCGAAAGGTGGGGGAAAAAAAATAAATAAAATAAAAATAAGATTGTCCTTAAGTTCACAGCTTCAATCAAAAAAAGGAAAAGAAAAAAATAAACTATTCCAGAGCAGGATTTTGAGGTTAATTAAAGCCGGTTCCTACTCTGCACTATTCACATTTTGATGGTCTAACAGCACAATTAAGGCTTTGGAAATACTGCTCAGAGTAGACTTGGCTGTCAGGAAGGGTCTCTGTGTGTGTTTGTGTATAAGGAAGGAGGGGTGGTTCCACTACCTCAAGTGGGATTTACAAGCCAAAGCCCCTTGTTGATGCTGCCACTGCTGGGAGGAGATCCAGACTGTACAGACTGACCGATACGGCTGCTTGTGTTTTCTCTCATCCGCTCCAAGTTTGGTTTATCACACCTGAAAAGCATTCTCGTACTGTGCGTCGAAGTTGGACCATATGAAGTAAAAACAGAATGTTTTTTTGTTTTATTGAGAAAAAAAAACACAAAAATTGAATCGCTAGGAGCTACCATTGCTCCTTTGCTGTGCCACTCTGCTGTGAAGAAGCAGTTCAAACTCAAAAGAAGCTCCAAAATGTGGTTTGTCACCAAATTCCTGTGGATCTATGTAGATATTGAAAAGTGATATTTATTGATACATTTCATCTCAGTTTGCTCATCTTTTAACTCTGGCTTTCAAGGAAGTAAAAGACAATGATCCGTGTCTTGCTCATTGAGGAATAGCAGCAAAAAAAAAAAAAAAAGGCTTTCACATTTTCACATAAAATAACCAATCTTCTAATAAACGTAAATACACATATTTAAAATGAAGAACCCAAACAAACGAAAACAGACTTGCGCACAAAATAAACAGCATTGTGACATGAAACTCGTTAAGAAAGCATGCATTAAACCATATCATGAGAAGACACGCTAGTGTATCTGCCTTTGTGCATAGAGCAGTACTTCATGCCTTCTTGACATTAGAGGACAGAATAATGACCATAAATGCGGAAAGGAATTCCACATCTTTTTCTTTTTTTTTTTTTTTTTACCAAAATGAGCTTTTGAGGTGACTCCACTGTAAAATCCTATCATGTTCATGCCAAATATTCAGAGCATTTGCTCTTCAGCCCTCATCATTAAGCTAGAGAAACATTTGATATTTAATTCAGACCATCATCGGACACTAAAGCCCTCCGCAGAAACCAGAAATTATTTAAGACTTGGAAGCAGTTTAAAGCTGCAGAACAACAGTGACACTCTCGATTCATCCACGTCTGTGTTTTTAAGAGAAAAGCGTCTCGAAAAACACTGCAGATCTAATCAGAAATTCCGCGTTTTTCTCTTTCTATTCCACTTTAATGCCACAACAGCCGCTTCTGAGACTGATATTTTCCACAGAAAGTCAGACAGCAGAGAGGAAGCAGCGTTGGGAGGCAGTGAGAGGCGGTTTTTAAACTGTAGGGTGCAGCAGTCGTCTTTCAAACAGAACGAGCTGGAAGCAGACGCAGAGCCGAGGAGGGAGGTGGAGATGGAGGAGGCAGAGGAGACGGAGAGGCCCGAACACAGGCTCCACTAACGCTTCGAAATGATGAGGAGGAGGAAGGGGAAGGGGGGGGGGTGATGTGTAATTACAGACTACATACCAACACCCCGTTGTAATTTACATTACTTGGTGTCATGGAAAAATATTAGATGAAGATTGTTTCTATCCGCAGTCATCGGTGACAGGGCGGAGGGAATCCAGGAGAGGGATGCAGGATGGGAGCTCACACACAAACACACACATATAACAAGCCACTTGACCAGTTAAGTTGCCATGATTGTGCCATTAACTGACACGAACCTTCAGCCAATTCACTGCGTCACAGACGAGCGGCCAATGGCACGGCGAGGTTTCCGTACGAAAAAGCAACAGCCACGATTTGGAATCTGTCTGAATCTCCTGCTGCTTTAAAAAAACTCTTCTTTGTTGCTCCACACTTGCAAACAAAGGTGCTGGGATGCATATCGCATGCACTGCTGACAAAGGTGTCCATATGGCTTCAATTTTGCTCATGAGCTCATTAATTCCCCCAGATCTGTCATTACAAGAGGGTGGAGAGTCTTCTTAGGGTTCAACCACACGATCGTGGAGACGCTCAGAATTCCTGCGAGCAGATTGTTGAAAATGTTTCGGGTGTAAAGGTGCAAATGCAGAGCTGAGGAGCCTCACTGTTGACTTCTTAAAATCCAAAGAATTCTCGCATAACAATTCAGTACGATGACTAATATCTATTCATTGTCAGAATAAACTTGCTGTCTGTTCATGAAAACAGCTCATCAATGAATAATTTCAGCTTGTTTCTGCTGCGCCTCAGTCACAGCAGCTTCTCCATCAACCATTTTTGGATCTAACTTGCACCTTTAAGTGATTGCTGCATTGTTTTTTTTTTTCTTCTTTTCTTTTTCCAGATGAATAAACCAAAAACTGGCTGAAAGTAATCGCATTCCACGGCTGTTTCAGTATTTCGGAGGATTACATGGCTGCTTACAATTACATGCAGGTAGTCGCTAATCTGTACTGATTTATTCGGAAAGCGGCACACTTAGGCAGAGAGCTTTGATGTGAGGAAGGCGGCGACGGCTGCTTGTCTTATCAGAATCGGTGCTTCCGATGAGAACGCAGTCCGTAACATTGCAACAAAGATGCAAAGTTTGAGCGGAGCCGACGGGAAAGTTTATGACAGTTAAAGGTGCTTAATGTTTAGGGGTGAAAAGACTATCGTCATTAAAAGAATTCTTGAAAATATCTAACTTCTCCTTCCACGTACAGCATGTACAGAAACCCAGAGATGACACGAGAAAGCTCCTGTGATTTAAATACACCCAACTTTCTTATACAAGCATAAAAGTCCACATTGAACAGAAATAAATATGGGTTCTGAGTTTCTAACACCACAGAAAGTTGTTATTAAACTCCCTGCTAAATGTATGCGTCTGCTTGTATGCATCTTCTGCATAGAGTGAGAACAGAGTAAGAAATGAGAAAATATATACAAAAACAAATGAATGGATAAATAAAGCTTAAAATTTCCTACATTTTTGTCATCCTGACTTATAATAAATAATATGATAAAAATCTTTGACACTTCCCATTTTGTCATTTCTCTCTAGCTTTTGCTTTGAGCCAATCGGGTTTGAGTGTGAGTTTTTCGCTTCCTGTATGAACTGATCAGCCAGAGCAGGATGGGGAGGACTTCTTAAAGGGACACTATGTCATTTCTTCCCCCATCTAGAGGTGCAATTTTATTTTGCAAAGTCGAATGAATTTGCTCTCTAGCGCCTCGCGTTTTCAAATGTGCGTTGCAACTTCTTGAACTACGGCAGGCGGTATGTGTCAAGATTCAAGAAGCTATAGCTTCAGACTCAAGGTCCATACAAACAAAAAGACATCAAGACACACAGTACAAAGGATTACATAACACACATACAACAACACTATAAATACAGATGACAGATAACATGTCAGATAACATAAGTTGACTTAAGCCCGATTTATGCCCTACGGAACCGGACGAAATTTTTTAATCTCCTACTCTTCGTTCTTCTTCTTCCTCCATAACTTCCGGAGCCAACACGCTCCTGACTCTCTACTGCCCCCACGAATTCCTCTGGTATTGCTCCGTTTCGCCCGGAGCTCACCGGATTGCTAAGCTCTTGACCTACGGACAAACTGACGGATGAAACGACCCCCGGAACCGGGTGAAAGCATCCGTTTTCCGTATTTACCGTAGGGCATAAATGGGCCTATAGCCTTTGGTGTGCAAGCAATGCAATTAGTCACATTCCGGGAGTTACCGGAAGTGACACAGCGTTAGCGTTAGCAGCAGTGTGTAGTTGCTATCTGGAAAGTGTTCTTTTAAATAAACTCCCGGTAAACTTACAAACTTTCTAATGCCTCATTTTGTGAGTTAAGAGCCTATGTGTACTACGGCAGAAGTTTGGTAACAATCAATGCATTATTAGTGGACTAATTTACGAGATAAAATCTATTTACCATTAGCGCCAGTAATAAGCCATTCGGTGGATAGCCCTTTCTTGACCAGTGTTGACCATTGCTAAAGATGCTTCTGATGGGGTATTTGGCTGGATGTCATGGTGGAAATGACGCTAGGTCATCTCTTTAACGGGACCGGGTTGAAGTGATGTATACACATTATTTTGCTAGGAGTTAGCTCCTTAGCTACCCGATCTAGCAGACCATGCTGTTTAGGCTGAGCATTCTTACGGTGTTAAACACATATATGTATATATATATATATATATATATATATATTTATGTGTATATATATATATATATTTATATATATATATATATATATATATATTACCATCCCCCCACACCCCCAACCCCGCTGGGTGTAGTAAGAGGTTAAAAAATAATATTACTACTTCATGGCATGCATAAGACCATCATTTACCACCGTCTAAATGTGAAGTCAAAATGACGTCATTTCCCCTTGCAGGCCTGGCGTTGGAGAAAACGCGATTCGAAGTGCTTTATGTCCCTCTCTGCATTTCGTCGTTTTTCATAGACCGGATGGACATGGCAACGTCCATAGAGCTTGCCCGCTCTATGTAGATACAGACAAGTGATTCTTCACTCAGGAGGATAATTGAGATTTTTCACAGAGATAATTTTACACCAATGAGGACTAATTTATGAATGAATATGTTGATTTGAGCTAATAAATGACTTAATATATTACATAGTGTCCCTTTAAAAGAGCCACGTGTAAAATGAGACTGTTTGTTCATGCAGGTAACAAAAACCCTATATAATTCTATCAATTACCTAATAAGATGAACCACAAACAGAGGGTGATTTGAGTGCTTAGCATTATTAATCATTTTTTTCTCAAAACCCCTGACTGAATAGTTTTGATTTCTAAGCTTAAGTAAGATATGTTATTGCCTAATCCCTACCAGGAAGTGATCAATTGCTGTTGTGATGTGCTGTGTGTGGGACTTTTTTAGCTCAGTGAAATTTCAAGGATGTTTATCCCCCTCGCTCTTGAAGTAGCTACAAACCTTTGCACTCGTCAAAGATCGTGCAGTAAGTAGACGGATGGAACCATTGTTGGCATCTTAATAAGCTCCATCAAAGAGCAACAAAGTATAAGCTATCAGTGTGATAGATGTAAATGGCTGTTAGCTAACCGGTTAATCGCTACCAGCTATCCAGTTAAAACTTTCAGAATGTGTCCGAACAGTGTAACTGATGGTGGAACCACTGATGTCATATTTGGCCAGTTGGTAAAGAAGTGCTATTATTTGTTCTTGGTGTGCAAAGAAGAACTCTTTCCGAGCCTAAGAATGTGACTTGGAGAGAAATGACCTCATAAGAAAGTATCCTTGACTTAAGAAGCACCACTTAACCAAACACAAGTGAGAAGGAAACAGTTCCTGTGGAGTGACAATGAGTGATGTTCGCTGCAATGTCGAAATGCCCATAGGAGTCGTTTTTTTCCTCATACCGCCTGTAAGGTAAGTAGTTTGGAGGCATCCAAAGAGGTTGTTTGATTCCCTGAATATGGCTCTAGGCTGTATTTAAAGGGAGCAAACGATTGGAGTGTTTGTGTTCCAACTTGCATTTCTAAATTCCTCTGTGTCTAAAAACCAATGCTATTGTGAAAAGATCGATGACTCCCTGTCGTAAAGCCCACATGCATATGTGAAATGAAATCTCAATTTGATTGAACGCTTTCAATTTAAAGTCACCATCGGACTTCTATACCTAAAGGCCAGCCCTGCAAATGAAACATCCTTCTGTAGCCCGTTCATCCTCCGCCCGCTGAAACAGCACCTGAAAGAGACTAAAGGTAGAGTCTCTTCACAATCCCAGAACAACATGAACGTCGGCGGTGGCTGTCACATGAAGAAGACGCATTAGTAAATAACGGCGAGTTGATAACAGTGAAAACGCACCATCAAATGTACTTCATAATGCTTTACGGCTGCCATTCACTGACATTTATATATCACTTTTTAGTGGCGGGCCAATGAAACGCCAGCTTTGAAATAAAGTCGGCCATGATTCATGTCTCTGCTGTGTCAGTCTTACATTAATATTATGACCATATCCATCATGTCGGCCATCTATAATGAACAGATGCTGTAAAAAACAATTTGGCATGACAAGGGGAGAGGTGGAGGGAGAGTGTTTCATTGATGTCGCCTTTCAAATGGACAGAGGAGCCCGAAGCTCCTAGTGATGTGGAAAAAAAGAGCTTCAGTGCTCAAGATGGTCAGATTAAGTTTATTGGAATTCGTATTTTGGGTTTAGCATTCGTTTTTAGTCATCTCGTTACAGGTTGTAGATCTAAGTTGTGGGGAATCCAACCTGTATGCTTTTTATCCTTCAGAGATTGTTTTCTGTGCTTACCTCCATTGATCACTCCATTCTGTGTATATTTTAATATTTTAACATTGCATTTTGTTTTAATTCCTGTGTTTTTATATACATTCTTGTTTGTACAGTGCCCTTGAGTGTTTTTGAAAGGCGCTTTAAATAAAAGGTATTGTTATTATTATTATTTTCTTTTGAATAAACAAAAACAAGTGGTTGCATTGCAGCTGTACAGGGAAGTATCTGAAGATGTGAATGATGTCTTTGTTCGTACACATCAGATCTAAGGTCCCCAACTCACCTGATCCAGGAATAATACCGAAAGTGATAGAAAACAACCCAATAAACAAGCAAACATGCAAATAGGATTTGAGTCACCAATTTTTGGGTCAGTCTGTTCCATTTAACTGCAATTGTGCTACTTTCATTTCTCCTTGTTGTCATTTAGGTGTCCTTTCTCGTCCAGATTTGGTTATTTTGTCCCTAATTGGGACTTGGATGTATAATTTTGGTCATTTCTTCTGTATGGTGGTTTAATCTTTCCTTTGTGTCATTTTGTTTTGTCGCATTTAACTGTAACTCTCACACTCACATTTACATAATGAGCTGTCTTTTGTCCTATTTTTGCCCACATATCGTGTCATTTTTTTGGATCTCGGTAACTTGTTTTTTTTTTCATCCTGTTTTGGTGACTGTGCTATGTGTAATATTACTGTGTAATATCTTAATATTAACATGACGGCTTTCAGATTTTCTTCAACTGTTCGCTTTTATAAACTGATTTTTGTCACGAGTTACATAGTTCACAAAATGAACTATGGTGTTCTGAAATTATTTGGTCATGCATCTTGTGTAGCTAAATAATAAAAAAAATTCAACGCTTTTTTTTGTGATTTTTTTTACTCAAGTTCCGAAATAGTCAAGAAGGCTTCTGGTGGTGTTTTTTTTTTTTCTTTCCCATTGACAGAAGTTGGACATTCCAAATTCCCAGTTAACACTGAATGCAGCTTCGGTCACCAAGCATTTCAATCAACTTGATGGGAAGTGCTCCTCTTAGTGAATCTGCATGACGGATGCACTGTCATGGGGATCATGGCGAGTTTTTTGCAAACTCTTCAGCGAGTTCTGACCCAGGACTGAAACAATTGGGTGAAATACAGCTTGGTTAGACAGCATTCTAAGTGCGTTTCAATGTAAAATGTGCCAGTAATTTGTGCCTTTAAGTGCAGACACTTGCATTTGTATTGCAGGATTTTTTGGTATACTGTCTAAAGAAAGGCTCTGCAGAGGTCTGACTTAAAGAGAAGGCATAAATCAAACTGATCTCATTAGTTGTTCAGAATAAATAAATAAATAAAAAACATTACAGTAATGAAAAGAGATGAAAGATGAGCTCACGTCCTTCAGGCTCACGTCTCCAATGCAGACACCAGCCCTGCTCAGCTTGCATCCTGGATCTTCCCACAAGAAGAACCGAGAGTGGTTCACATCACACCCGGCACCAGAAATACTCCCTGGCTCCTGCACTATATTTGCCCAGCAGTGTGCTATTTTGTGGCCAGACCACATGCAGCGGTCGTAGGTGTCTTCTGTCATCTTACATTGTGGGCACAGACGTGATATTTTTTCATGCCTTCGACTGGGAGACATGTGTAGCTCTCTCAGACAGCTTCTTTTAGCTTTCTGCCAGATTTCATGGCGCGCCTCAGCTGTGATTTCTACACTGCGATCGTTCTGCTGCATCTGTTAAGTAGCCTGTGTGATAACGCAGGTGGCGGCAGTCAGTACGGTCTAAATATTTTAAAGAGGAATGGCTGTTTGCGCCTCTAAGGATGGCTAATAAAGCTGAACTTGGCTTCTGAAAATTTTGTGTGAGTAGCAGTTGTGTCTGCTTTTGAGGCAGAAATGATTAGAAGGGACATCTTATGCCTTTAATTGAAAGGTACTAACTGATGTTTGCACTCCGGATGAGACTCGTCTGTCACAAACATCCATAAAGATATCATTGTAGGTGAGACTAACGGAAAGCCTGATCTATTTGAAGTTTTGTTTGTAGCCGAATCAAACTCAAGATTGATCAAAAACAACTTGTGCCATATTCCACCTTCTCACGCTCATTCTTACATCAAGGCACATTTTGCCTCTGAAAAAGCAGCATTTAAACAAAAAAAATATGCTAATTTCCAAACTGTGTCTGCATGAAGGTGACTATTTCTCCCTTTCGTCTTGAGCACTTTTCTTCCCCTTCGCGCGCTGCTGAAAATTACACGCAGCCTTGTTTTGTATGCAAAGATACCTCCCTTGCTCAGGGAAATTTTTATTTGTACGCCGTCTTTCCCCGCTAATGCAACAAATGAGAAATGGCGATCCGGGCCTCGGGAAATGCTCTGGCCCGGCAACTGGCACTGTGATGTTTGAGCATAAGCCTCTCCTTTAAAAAAGCGTGTTGATTCTCCATACCCCAATATTGACCGACCATCTCTGTTTGATGTATGCATTGCCCCGCCAACACACACACACACACACACACACACACACACACACACACACACACACACACACAGATTCATTAAACTCCCCCTCTGCCATGCAGACCTAGTGTTTGGGCTTAACTTGTTAGTTCTGCTTCTGGAATAGCTGCTGATGCCTCGAGATATTAGTGTACGATCGACTGTTGCGATGGACTGACTGACTGCGAGTTTGCACAACTGATGGTTGACTGGTGCGCTGCAGTCTTTTAACCGTGTGTCTGCCATTGAACACAAGCAGAAACTCCACCTGCAAATATCAGAATAGAATATTCTTTTTTTTTTCTCACGAGAGAGACAAATTAGGTTTGTCGTTTTTGAAGTGCCGGAGCATAAATTAGAGCACGCACACTCTGATGAGCTTGGTTAATTTCACATTTGGATGTGAATACTAAATCTACGTTTGGCTTGTTAACATCCATTAACTTTTGACACAAACAAATTGGGTGGAGCAGCCGATCAGATGTGCTTAATTTGCGTTGATTTGACTGGTGAAAAGGTTGCTTCACCTAAATCATACAAAACACCAAACCTGCGTTTGCAGATGGCATTGGGATCCGGAAGTGTCCCTGAGCCCATGCAGTGATTTCCATGACAGAAGCGTGTCTGTTCTTATTGCAGCGGTGACTGAGGGCCTGGAGATCACAGGCATCCAATTTCAACTTTTTTGGCAATGTCCCTTAGATGGGTTCAGATTCTCAGAATATTGCATCGTCTATAGTACGCAGTATCATCAAAAGATTTGGAACTTTTGCTTTTTGAAGTTGAGGATCATTATTCTGAAATTTCTTCCCGATTTGTAGACACAGTTTTATGCAGATTGTTGAATCGCTGCTCATCTTTATTTCTGAGAGACTCTGCCTCCCAGAGGTGCTCTTTTTATACCCAATCATGTAGCTGGCCTGTTGTGAATGAACCTAATTAGGTGCAACATGCTCATCTACCTGCTTCTTTTTTGTACCACTTACTTTTCCAGCCTTTTGCTGACCCCATCCCGACTCCATCAAATCAAGAGGAGTGAGTATCTTTCCTGAAACAGTAACTGTGTCACTTTCCAGATTTGAATCTTTTTTTATCTTTGTTGTTTTGTGAATAAACGATGAGTTTATCATTGCATTCTGTTTCTGTCTGCAAGTTTTCACAGCTCCCCGAAAATGTTTAAATATGGGTTGTACTTGGGGGATTGAGACATTAAAGGGATAGTTCGCCTATTTTGACATGAAGCTGTATGACATCCCATATTAGCATTATCATTTATGAACATTGACTTACCCCCTACTGCGTCCTGTGAGCAGAGTTCCGGCCTTGTTTTGGCGTTGACGAAGGTAGTCCGGCTAGTTGGCTGGGGCTTAAAAAATAAAGCGTCTTGCTTCTCAAAACAATATGCGTTCAAAAGAGTAATACATTTGCATCACAAAATCGTTCATCCAGAAAAAGTCAGACCTCACAATCGCTTGGCGCTATTTTCTCTCTACCTTCAGCCGCACCTGTTACGGTGTTTACTGCTCAGAAGCAGGGGACTGCTCGGTCTGCACTTCGGTCTGCACGGTCTACACAGCCCGTAGTGATATGAAGGTAGAGAGAAAATAGCGCCAAGCGATTGTGAGGTCTGACTTTTTCTGGATAAACAATATATTACTCTTTTGAACGCATAATTTTTTGAGAAGTAAGACGCTTTATTTTTTAAGCCCCAGCCAACTAGCCGGAGTACCTTCGTCAACACCAAAACGAGGCCGGAACTCGGCTCACAGGAGGCAGCAGGGCGTAAGTCAAATTTAATAAATGATATTGCTAATATGGGATGTCATACAGCTTCATGTCAAAAGAGGCGAACTATCCCTTTAAGGTTTCGGTTTTCCAATGACTCGGTCAAGCTTTTCGGAAAACTCCTTATTTTCGAGCACCACCTTGATTTTCGAATGCTTTTGCAACCTTCGCTCTCTGGGTTCAGGGTTAAGTCTAAAAAGCCAGATGACTGTGGCACACTTTTACCAGCACGTGGAACTTTTCACAGCGTCTGAACATCTTCTCTCGCAGACTTTCTAGAACATGCACCATGAAGGTAACTTTGTAAAGTTCACTCTGGATAAGAGGAGGCGCATGAATATTCATGAAAAATTACCCCAGCTCACCATTCCTGATAGCGAGGCCTTTTTCTGCCATGGTATTAGGCCTGTAAAAGAGATGAAAGGCTTGTGAGCCATCCCCACTTCCTTGGCCTTATACTGGGACACAATGGCCAACCAGCCGCTCAATTAGTCTGCCATCTTAGACTGACTGTTTGACAGGTCTAGCTAATTGTTAATCCCGCCATAACTGTTGCTCAGAGTAATTAATCATGTAACAAAGGGGCTCTCAGTGAAGCGACCCCACCAGTGCGGATATGTGTGTCAAACGAGTAAGCGAGAGCTTACAGGCAGAAGGCGTCATAAAGGTTGTCCAATTTGCAGCTGAGGTTGATCAACAAATATTTAATCTTCATTTGCAGCACCTTAGCCCATGTCGCATGTTTTCCCGGATGCAAACAAGTGCGTGAGATCTGCTGGCTTATGTAAATGTGGGAGCCCCACAGGAACGGGTTCCAGGGGTCAAGTACCATTCATCACGAGATGGAGTGTCATTTTCTCCACTTCATACGCAGGCAGCTGCTTAAGAGGAGGAAGAGAAAAGGAGGTATTCTTTGAGGGGGAAAGAAAAGGCATAGCCGAGGACAATCCCGGCTTCAGAGAGGAGATGGCAGAGACATCGGGGGGGTTGAACAGAAACACAAGGTGCCACTGTGTCAGTATTCAAATGTGAGCACAACCGGTGATGTCATTCACCTCCCCAACCCCACCTCGAGTCATAAGACGAGCCACATTCCTGGGAACGGGAAATGGACACAAAGACCCACCGTGTTTTGCTGTTTTGCAGTACTGACTCATTTTGTTGTGAGCCACAAGTGATTTTTTTTTTCTTTTTTTCCTCGGTGTGTCCAAAGATGATTAATATCTGTTTTCTATCTCTGTGGCGAATGGTTGCAGTGGCAAACAAGAGCATCTCTTGTTCAGATGAAAAAGGAATTTTAGGCTCTCGGGCTATTGGATCCCATAAAGGCCAAATTGGATAATTTGAGACAAAATGGACAGAGGTCACGGCTCATCTCTGTCCTTTTTTTTTTTTTAAGTCACACAAGAGATATGGTGTCCTTGGAAGGTTCAGTGACCTTTCTGAGTCTCCAAGATTTTGCTTAACACAATTTAAAAATAGAAAATCAAAAGAAAGCAGATCATTTGTTTCTTGCATGTAACAATCAGCAGCCAACCTTAACAAGAGCTGCGTTCTTGTTTTGCAAGAAAAAAAACCTGATGATTTGAGCAACAAAACAAAAGCCTCCGGGGGAGCCACCGACTGGCCCGCCGGCCGGCCGACCTCCACCGCCGCCGCTGAGCAGGACCAAAACACAAGAACCTGCAGACAATAAACAGAAACAGTAGGAAACCTTCCCTAATTTGACTTGCTCCACAGGTGGTCACCAGCTGCATGCGAACAGGTTACTGGGGGCCTCAAAAGTGGAACTGAGATTTCATTTAAAGCGGAACAATGGGCAACTGCTCAGGTCTCAAAACCAGGAGGTCGTTTCTTTCTGTTTCCATTTTTTTCAAATATTTTTTTTATTCGGCAGTGCCTGGAGGTAAGTCGCCGCTTCAGACAGCAGACAGTGAGGGCTTTTGTCTCGTCTGTGCAGAGATGGGGGCTATCCGAAATTCCCCTGTCTTAGTTCACATGATTCAATGAGAGCCCTGTGTGTCAGTCGGAGGGCTGTTCTTTTCTTGTCTATTCATGCCGTACACCGGAGGGAAAGACCCGGCTACGCTGAGGGCCTGCTTTAACTCACCCAACAAGACAACAAACTCTGCTGAACTCAGAATCCATTTAACTCATAACTGCATGGCTTTTCATACAGAATGGCCCTTCAGTTTGAAGCAGACAACGGCCGTGTGCCAATCGTTGAAATCTCTTAAGTCTGCAGCCAGATCTCTTCTTCGAGATCAGTCTTATTACCCCAACTGTGGCCACCGGAGGAGTTCAGATAAACTGATAAAGAAAAGAGATCCAGAGACAAGCACATGGTCAGATTAAGGAAACTCGTCTCCTCACAAATGAAAGACAAATATAAGCAGAGGATGTCTTGCAGGCTGAGGGGGTTTTCAGATAATCCCCTGACTTGATCTTGACTTCAGAAACTCAAGCTACATAAACACCATAGCACTCAAGAAGTATAAGAATAATATGAGGTAATCTAAGACTTTCTCAAATCTAAGACATCAGCTCTACTGGCAGACACTGGGATTGCAGCACAGTTGGATACATGGCACGCAAAACTGAAATAAACAGAAACAATTAACATTTTGTTTTGTGCAAAAAAAGGCTGATAATGTCCAAAATTTCAAGGAGAATTGTTGAATCTGCCATTGAAACTGCCTTTTTTTTTCTGGCAACAACAAAAATGTTGCTTGCTGGCACAGAGCGTGCTGTTTGGACTCGAACAAAGTCTATTCTGTTTTATTCAAAAGAAAGTTTCTGTCTAATCAAACAGCATCTTGTCTAAAAGTGAATGCAACTTCAAATAAAATAAAGAGGGGGCTGTTTTATCTGAGTGACACTCAGTTAAATGTACCAGTTCAATAAGAAGGAAAACCGCAGGCAGTTTCCTCTTGTCAAAATGGTTTTCTATCTTGTTTCTATCTTCCATCTTTTTCCGCACATTTACACTCAGTTGTCTTAAGCTAAGTACACATGAATGCAGTTATTCTTACAAATGCTTTTATTTCCTCCTCTATTTCCTCAAAATAATCTTTGTTCACATTAAAAATAAACAAGTAGTTTCGATGCAGCTTTACAACAGGACTGACAGATTATCTCATCCCCGCCCTTCAATGTTTGGGTGAAACGGATCCATCAAAATCAAGGACGACGTCCTGGACATTTTTCGGTAAAAAACCCCTCAGAGTTCTCACAGTTGTCTCACCAACTCATTCTGTTTCGTTGGAGTGTTGTTTTATGCAGCAATGTACTACTTCATAACCCTCTTGATGCATCTGTTCCCCAATACAGTCGACAAATAACAGTACATTTATGAGCAAACATGCAAAAAGCCTCTTTAGCAAGTTTAGCACCAGTGCTAACTTTGGCTACGGAATATTTGGAAATATTTTGCGCATAGTCTAAGGTACAACCAAGGAGATAGCGGTGAAAAATCTGATGACAAAACCAAAACCCCAGTTTCCTAGTCCACAGTGTCCTAGTCCCCCCATAATCTTGGGGGCAGCGTTGCGCAGTATTGCTCATGTGCAACAAGCGAAAGGAACAACAAAAAAAAGAACAGAAACAGAAATGGCAGAACTTTATGAAGAAAGGCTGGGCAAATGTATGGAACTACAAACACATATCTATGACGTTACCTCGCCTGAGCATAGGAACAGAGAACACCTAAACAGTTGGAAGGAGATTGGACGTCGGAACTCGGAGGCGAACTCTGAACTGCCCTCTGGTGGATGTACTGCCTTACAACCATGCCAACGTAAAGCACACATGGGAGTATGTCGGCAGTGATGCTTGACGTTGAAACGTTTGAAACAGACATACCTAGACGTATGTAAGTAAGTAAAGTGAACACAAATGAGCCTTTAACAGGGGGCATTTTCCAAAAAGTTTGTGTTCAGCTCTCAAAATTGTGCAAATGTAAAGAAAGATGTGCACATTTTTGTCCATACAGGGCCTCAGTGTAACTACCGGGGAAGTTCTCGGGGGCTCGTAAGTAGTTGTTTCCAATAGAAATGTTCATATTTTAAAAGTTATTCACACTCTTTCACTTGCAGCAAAAATATGAACCTTCCATTTTTCTTCCTGACAAAATCTGAAGGTTTTATAGCGAGGTTAGTTAAAGGGGCACTAGGTAGCATTTTCACCTAAAATTATAGCCTTCAGGAGTTTAACAAAGGTTAAACAAGTCAATGGTAAGCGAATGAAGCCTGTCTCGCTCCCAACAGGGGTCTGTATGCTGAAAATCCCATATGTAACTTCGGCAGGAGCGACCCGCTTCTGAAGTGTCGTGATGCGCGAGAAGAGTCGTTTGTGTTTACGGCACTTAGCTGGGTACTGTATGCTAGCTGTAGTTGTAGCTATGTGTTCGCTTGCGTTGAAGAGCTAACACCAAGCGTTTCATATTCTGCCTTTCACAGACTGAATATGAAACGTTCGATGTTGGCACTTCCCATCTTTGTGAAATTTCTCCAAGCGTGATCTTGTTCATCTACCATAGTGACCTGCGTTTTAGATCGTAAAGAGACAGGTGACGGTGCTCTAATTCCCCCCTGAGTTCGAGACGTAGCCTAGCTTCAGAAATACACGGACTGACCTGATTAGAATAAGAATAGCGTTTTGATCCGAACAAGAATTGTTATCTACAAATGAAAATTGATTAATTTGTGATTGTAATCGAAATAGTGTAGAGCTAGTCTGTGTTTATTGCGGCGTGTGTTGGTAGTGCCTGCGCGCATCTGTCTAAGATGTAACTTTTGTAAGTGTCTGCTAATACAAAGGAATCACTCCACGAATACACCATGATGAGGGAAGAATCCCATTCAAGATCAGCAACAGTCCATCCATACATCCATTATCTGCCGCTTGTCCGGGGATCGGGTCGCGGGGACAGCAGCCTGAGCAGAGAAACCCAGACGAGCTGTCCCCGGCCACTTCCTCCAGCAACAGTATTATAGCATATTATCTTGAGTTCTCTCTTCAGAAAATCTCTGATTATAGTATCTTACGTGGGCAGTCTACACTTGTGAATCAGATGACCTAACTGCACTGACTAAATAACACAACGGCAGCATTCGCCACGATGGTTAGTTAGTGGGTGTGTACAGGTGGGCATTTTTACGACAGTGTAGAATTTGAGTTTGACCAATAGAGATCGCTATACTGCCGCTAAACTACCTTGTATCCCTTTAATCTCTTATTCAGATTTACACAACATTTTTATTCATTAAAATAAGGCTTTTTTTCTGGCTTGTTGACAATATTTTTTTTTATGTGTGGAGTGATAAAAGAAATAAGCAAACCAATCAAATGGTTTCTATTGCACATTTAAACACAACAAGTGTTGACCAAAGTGGAACACATCACACAACATGGGATAATAATTACAAATTCAAATGGAGCCAAACACATTAAAAATAAGACAACTTCAACAAATTGTCAAATTAACAGCTGAGTCACAAAATAATGAAGTCAAGATGCGATATGGCATCAACAAAGGTCATAAAAAGGAGGAAATTAGGGGCCCTTAATACTAGTCTGGTCCTCGGAAGCAGCCCATTCAAACAGGCAACCTTAAGCACGGGACACCAAAATGGGTCTGACAGATTATTTGGACCTTTTTGTGAAATCTATGTGATTTTAGAATTAACCCTACACCAATCTTAGCTGGTTCTAAAGGTTAAAATCCATCCTCTGAATTACGGGGACTGAAAACAAAAGCGTGACAAGTTTATAACTCTGTCCGATATCAGCCAAATACTGAATAGAAAAACAAAAGAACGGTGTTATATGGGTAAAACTCCCCAAACCCCCTCTTAAAAACCTTGGACACTGTTATTTGTCCAAAATTTAACACTGCCTAAAGTGTTATTAGCAAAAAACCATGGTTTAAATGTAAGTAGGCGATGTCATGGTGATGTCTATGATCTCATCTTATCCCCTTTACCTTTTTCCTTCAACGAAAGTTATTAACAGTCAAGATACTAACTCGAAAAGCTATTCTGATTATGCATGTTGCCTTTAAGCACATGGGCTCTGCTGCTATTAATTTATGTATTTTTAATGTAATCCCATTATTTTTCATCTTCCCCTCAGAGGGGCTCAGCTGACAAGTCGTGGCAGCGGCACGCTGTCCCTCGTGGTCACCTTAAACCACGGTCAGGGCGTTCAGCCCGAAAATAAAACTTTCATCTCCGTCGTCATTGCATCCCGAACTTGCCCCCGCGTCCCTTCATTTACATTCACGCAGCTGATGTTTGTTGTGAACAGGCGCTGTCAGAGAGGATAAAGAAAGGTTACCTGGTGGCTGAGAGCGAGATGCTTTACACCAGCAGATTTATCCACACTGATGTTTTGATGTCACCACCGGCTGCTCCGGGCGCTCTGCTGTTGCAACGAACCAAACCCCAATCAAATCTTTGAAGTAGTCATGTATGCATAAGTGCCGTCTACCTTAATGCTGAATAATTAGCAAGCGAGCACGCAGCTCACTGGGATTGCTACCTCAGGGCTAAACTTGCTTTTCCTGCTTTGATCATTACGCTAATTAAATCTGGCTCCCTTGACAGGTCGAGGGCTAAAAAACAGGTAGGTGTCATAGGCACCTCGACGAAGACAGAAGCACCTGGTGTGTGTGAGCGCTCCAGCTGTCAGCGGCGATGCCTTAAGAGTCAGACGGCGGTGGCGTTAATTCGAACCGATGTCCCAAAAGGGGAGGGAGGGGAACAACTCAATCGTAAGACACCCCGATTCTGCGGTCTGGAGGCGGGCGAGGCTGCAGCTTTGGCCAGAGGAGGAAAGAAGTCATGTTGTCAGACCTCAGTGTCAGCTCGCGTCATAACCAGCGCCTGGGGGACAAATTAGAAGTGTGTTTCGAGAAATGTGTCAAAAGTGTTCTCGGTCCACATCACAGCAGAGAAATCGTGCAAAGAGAGACTTAAACCAAAGTCAAATGCCAAGAGAAGTCAGAGCAGGGCCTCACCTATGATTTATTTAACTCAGAGTGCCTGCAAACTATGAATAATTACACATAGGAGCATCATGTGTTGTGTTTTAGTGCCGTTTTTCATGTAGAGCTTGTATGGGAGGCTTGCACCGACTGTAAACACCTCCTGCTCAGACAACTTCATCTCTCAGTGCACTGATGACAGTTCATGTAAAAACGCTGCAGCAAAGGTCAAAGGCCTCCTGGGTGTACATGAGGCTTCACGGGCCCCACATCAGCCATGTGAATGCCATGCTCTAGATGCATATATCATGATGGCATATTACATGGTATTTTTGGCCATCACATATACAGCGGTTTCGCTTTTTGTGAATATCTTTATGAACAAATTTCAAATAATAAGAGGTGGAGCAAGACTAAAGTGTTCAACCCTCAAAGACACAACAGTGTCTTTGTAGCCTGAGAAACTGAATCTAGGCAACGTAGTATTTTGGTTTTCGAAAGGGAACCAAAAGCCTCACCTGGACCAAAGCTGGGTCCGACCAAAAGAGGCGCTGTTAGCTCGGCTCATGCTGAATCACATTTTGGTTTGGTTTGCTGTGTTAAAGCATTGCCATTCAAAAGACAACAGCCCATCAGGGCGATAATGACGGAGGTAAATAGTGACAGGGTGTGTTAGTTCTGCAATTCAAGGAATCCGTTTTAAATTCCTTTTTTTCAAATAAGGAATCCATTTCTGCTTTATCGCGTCAGACTGCGTAGAACTCACACTGAATTTGAAGGTGTGGAAAAACAGTGTCGCCATCAGGGCGAGATGCATGTCGTGCCTGGGTGAAAAAAAAGTGGCTGTCAGCAGTGAAGAACTGCGCTTCAAATTTCATTTGAGGAAAGACCTGCAGGCTAAACGCAGCTAAACACCGGCTCCTTCATTGCCATGGCTGCTAATGAGAGTGTTGTTAATTTGCTGTCTGACCCCTGCAGTTTGACCCAGTGTCAGGGTCCCCTTATTCTCACAGATATCAAATATAATGTTAAACCTGTTGAAGCAGGCAAGACCAGATCCAGTAAGGCTGAGTCCACTAAATAAGATTTTAGATGTTAAAAGAACAATACAGGAACCAATACTCTGAGGAAACACTTAAAAAGACCATATAAAAGGAGTTCCTGCAGTGCAAACGTGAAAAAAGAGTGACGACTTCCTGCAATAATTATAAAACCCACAGACTGCCTCCTGTGGTCCAAAAACTCCTAAAAGGCCAGTCAAGAGTAGAATCTAGAAACGGAGTCCTTTAATTGAACCCATTTATATATCTTTTTGTGTCTAAATTCACAGATTAAATCAAAGAAAACAAAACTATACCTTCACTGTTTTCTTAAAATGATCTTTGACCCGACAAGTACTGGCAAAGCATCTGGCTGCTGTTTTTGCACCTTTAAATGGAGGCTAATAAAAGGAGGCCACCTAGATGAGTGAGAGTTGAAAAACACAAAATTCCATTAGTTCCTCTTTAAGGAAATGTTTACATCATTTTGCCTCTTTTAAATTCTCAAACTGACGAGTGGAAAAGGTTCTCCACTGCTCAGCAGCTGACATGCATTAGGCTGCAGGGGCAGTAAAGTCTGCCTATCTATGATGGAAATGAGGCAAATGACATTAATTTCATATGAAATAATCTAGATTGTGTTTGTTGGATCCACTCAGATTCAAAAAGCACTTTCTGCCTGAGCCTAGAGGCCTTTCCTCCACATCTTCATCCAGCGCCTCACACCACAGAGTGTTCAGTAGTAATTAGTGTCTTCAATATGTTGAACCATCCCACATACCTGTTTAATCAAACCGTTTTCTGGGCATGTATTCAACCTTCAAAGGCAGCTTTTGAAAAGGACTCGCAAAACACAAAAGCGAGTCGCCTCTGAAGCTCCCTTTGATCTAGATCATTAACGTTTTGGAATCAGAAGTTGACATAAGGCCCGGTTTTGTTGCCGCACTCCTGGATCCGTTTCTGTGCGGTGGAAGTTGAAGATGTTTGGAAAATTGCTCCGATTATAGTGTTCGTGTGCCATTTTATGCCGGTTCCAAGAACAAGGGGAGCCGCAGCCAAACCAGACTACACCGATAAAGGCTGGCGGAACTGGCCGTGCTTTCATGGACCACATGGTCTCCTCATCGGGCGGACACGTTTTATTATCATGATAATCGACTTTGCAATTCCGGTGAGAACAGCCCCACGTTGCTCCATTTGCAACAGAGAGATCTCAACACCAATTAAAGCTGAGTGTATCAAAGAGCAGTGCCTTAATGGACATGACGAATGAACAAGACCACAAGTTCATCCATCAAAACTTCTCACTGCTCTTTCGACCTCCTATTATTTTGAAGTACTTGGGCCCATTACAGCCAGAATAAACCCTTCATTAAACTTTAAATCCTGCTTGCTGCTCAACTTTTAACTGAGGGCATCAAAGATCGATTCCACTGTGGAAAAGTTGCTCCATCCAGTTCAAAGCCGGTCAGACGTCTTTACTGGTCTCCAACAGGAACATCAGATGACCACACAATGCTCTCTTAGACTTAAAAAAAGTCACTTCAAAGGGCTTGTTCAGTCGAACCTTTTCGGCAAAAGACAAGCCTGTCTGCGTCACATCATAAACCGTCTCTCTCTGTTTCTGTCTCCTCCTCCCCGAGCCTGGGAGCGCTGACGCCTGCGCCCGCGGGCAGCGTTTCTGAAAAATCACAAGAAATTAATTTCCTCCCTGGATGGAAAATAACAAAGGCATTCCTCATGACAGGCCTCTCTTCCTGTCATCTGCAGGCCACAAGTCTACGGACCTATTAATAGAACCCCCCCTCCCCCCCGTCCTGTTTGCTTCTTTATCACAACCAGACTGCAGACCTCTCATCAGGTGATTCGATTAACAAATTACAGACGTGCAGGAAGTCCGAGAGGAGTTTGGGCCTAATGTAAAAAACACAGCGTGTTCTTCTCAGCAGGGGAGGTGGTAGCATACACCATTAAATATTCAGTTTGATTACTCTTTACTAAGTAGCAGATATCTGACCTAGTTCAGAGTAATTAGCTTTACACTGTTGAGCCACTTTTGTAAACAAGGATATTTTCCTGGTGAGATAACTTTGCAGCAGCTCTCAATTTCTTGGCGCTGAGCCTCAGCAGGGATTATCTCCGATCTGAAGGAGATACCTATCTGTAGATATTCCTGCTTTAATAACGGCGCCCGGTCCCTCCGGAGAGGCATACAGAGAGGGCTGTGTGGTAAGATTCTGTCTTTATTTTCACTCGCACTATACAAACTAGTTGCTTCTGTTGAGGGCACAGGTGCCAATATCCCCCCCGGTGTCTTATTGAGCTCAATGTTTCATCACAAAACCCCAAATGATGAACATTGTCACAGACGCTTGTGCGAATGTTCTGCATTATCGCAGCAAGATTATAATATCATTTTAGTTTGGCAACATTTTGGAGTGAAAAAACAGAAGAAAACACCATGCCAAAGTCGTCTTCTCACAATTTCAAGGTGCACTTTTTTGGTCTGGGCTACCCTTTGGTTCCCAGCTGTCATTTGGAATGCTCAGGTAATGCAGTTTTTCAAATTTAGTCAAAGGAAATCACAACATGGATCAGGAAGACTCTCACCGTGCCATCTACAAATACAGGTTGAAGCTCTGTCGCACACAGAAGAAGCCATATGTGAACATGATCCGGAAACACCGCCTCTCCTCTGACCAAAGCTTATTCAAAATGGACTGAGGAGAAGTGAAAAACTGTTGTATGGTCGGGCAAATCAAAATGAAAAATTCCTTTTGGAAATCTTGGATGCTGTATCTTCCAGACTGAAGATGAGAGGGACGATTCGGCTTGTCATCAGCCCTCAATTCAAAAGCCTGCATGTCTTAGTCATAGTATGGATGTATAGTATACATCTGGAAAGAAATCAATGCGGAAAAGTCTATACGGATTTTAGAGCAACACATATTCCCATACAGATCTCATCTTTTTCAGGGAAGGGCTTGCATAATTCAGCAAGACAATGTTAAACCACATACTGCATCTATTCCAAGAGCTTGGCTCAAAGTAGAAGAGTCAAGATGCTGGACTGACCTGAAAGTGTCTCACTTTCAACATTTGATATGTTCTCTATTTTCTTTTGTAAATACAATGTTGGTTCAACAGGTTTGTGAATCAGTGTTTTCTGGTTTTACTTACCTTTTAGAGAAAAGTGACATAAGAGCCATTCAACTTAAATCTTTGGGTTTTCATTGTGAATAAGTTATTGTCAGGATACATGGAAACAATGATATCATAAAAAAAAATTGCCTCAAAAGGCTGACATAAGTGATATGGGTGCACTCGCTCTTAATGGCTTAAAACTTCAAATTGTTCGTGTTTCCAGCAGTCTTGTCTTCAGATTCCCTCCATCATATCAAGACAATGCCTGGAGCAGTGCTGCTATTTAATCATATTTATACTAAATAGCTGAATAAGTGATATTACTGCTTGGTTTTTCTTAAGCCGAAGCTCCGGATATCTAGTCAGATTTTTCCAATCTTTGGAGAAAAAATTGGCATTGTGTTGTTTTGTGTAACTAAACAAGAACACGAGAGAAAAAAACAACAACGGCAAAAAAAAAAAAAAAAAAAAAAAAGGCTCAAGCCTGGATCCAACTCTGACCCAACAAAGAGAAAACAACCCAAAAGTTTGTCGTGAGCCAACATCTGATGGGAGGACAAAAAAGGGGAAACCTGCGAGCTGCTTCCTCAAAGAGTTTTTAGCCCCGGTGTCCATGGGAAGAACCCCAGCGGAACAGCTGCAACGGCAAGCCATGGCTCCTCATGAAAGGTTTTGCCTGGAGGCGGGGAGGCGGACGACTTGATCGTGAAGAAAGTCAATTGTTGCCCCGCTGAAAGGCAAAAAGCCCAGGAGGAGCTGCACCATGGTGTGTGGGACATATCAAAATATTTGACAGACTTCAGCATTATGAAAAACCTTTTTTTTTTTTAAAGGGGGGGGGTTAGGGGTTTTGTTTTTCCACCCACCACCGACCTGTCACACTCCCATCAGGCCCCCTGACTGGCCCGTGTCATTGTTTGGGCCCTCAGAGTTCAAAGCGAGCCCTTTAGGAACTGCTCAGTGTGCACTGACACCATGTAATGAAATTAGCAGTTGTTGCAAAACAGGTTTCAATCAAAGAGTCCGAGCCAAGACCTATTGCCCACTGTTCATGAATCACCTCTTTCACCGACTTATGGCAGACAGTCTGGGACATTGTTGCTGCTGTCGCCGACCCATCACTCAGCCAGGTAGTCCCACCGAGAATAAAGACGCCTTTTCAAAAGGCGACCTGGCTGAGAGCGCAGCGACAGCCACACAAAAACTCCCAAGTCAAGTTTTACAATCAAAGGGGTCAGTTCACCCCAGCTATGAAAGAAAAGCTTTCTCTCACCTACCTTTACGGATGTGTGGTCACACTGAATAATTCACTTGACAATTGATAAATCATTAAAAAGTATTTTTAAGATCCTATACAAAGCCTATACAAAAAAGAAAAAGAAAAAAAAAGAAACCAACATATAATGGTTTATGAATATCTGAATAGGCCAAGTACGATGCAACACTTTACTTGAAGGGATGCAAAAAGTAGGTTGGAGGATAATCATGAAAAGCATATGACTAGAGTCTACTCTATTCCATTAAAAATGAGCTAGAAGGGGAAGGTCCATACAACCAAATCCATCATATTTTGTTTTCAGTTGTAAAACCATATAACAGCAACAGGTTTCCTTCTTAAAAACACCTTTTCAAGTATTTAAAGAGGGGGGTGTTTCTAAGTGGATAGTATTTTGAGGCTCATTAGAACAACAGGAAGAACTGAAGGAGAAAGCAGTTTTGACTCGCTCCCAGTGTACCCTAGGATCACTTAAAAGAAGACTAGTTGTAAATCTGGTATCTGCTCCTGTTTGTCAGGCCTAAAGCAAACTATATCACAATAGCAAAAAGCATTTGGCCCAAACAGGGCCCACATCTGGCCTTGAATGCTTTCATTTACTCAGGGTGAGTGTGGCTGCCTAAACTCCGCCCCATATCGACCAGATGTCGTCCAAATCTGGATATTCTTTGGGCCTTTTGACCACACCTGACCCTTACAGCCCTTGTTGTTACACCCATCAAAGCAGGCTTGTGAAATCTGTTTGTGACACATAACCCAAGTTAGGCCCAGCTCAGGACCGCTGGGCCACATACGGCCCACATAACACTCACCAGTGCCATAACTTAGCCATAAGTGACACAAGTAGCCCAAATTAGGCCTAAATGTGTCTGAGTAGTAATGCTGCAAGTAACCAGAGCTAGTTCTTTTCTGGTCATCAGGACTTTTCCAGACAGGTACACATCCATTAAATATTTTAACGCCGACTTAAAAGTCTGTGGAACTTCAAAGTCCTACTTTCCACGGCCACAGAATTGCCAAATGTCATCCAAATGACAGAGTAAAGGAACCTGAACTGCCCCTGGTTGGGCCACAGAACATGTTTAATTCAATTCAGTTTAGCTTTATTTTTAAAGCACCAAATCACAACAAATGCCTTCTCAAGGCACTTCAAAGACTCCGAATAAATCAAGCCTATTATTCATTGTATTCCAGTCATAATTCAATCTAATCTAATCAATTAAAATCCAAATTAGTCCAATTCATATAATGACATTAAACAAAAAAGGCTACCGAAGGAAACCAACATATCTTATTGAAACTTCTCTTTGAATCAGCCCCCCGTCCTGAGTATGCACCAGGTGACTGTGGAAAGAAAAAACTCCCTTTTATCAGGGCGTAACATTGGCAGAACCAGCTTCAGGATGGGGGGGGTGGCCATCTGCCTCAATTGGTTGGGGATTGAGAGGATAGAAAAGAGGGGCCAACAAGCACCGTAACACCAGGCCTTGGATACCTGCTGAGAAATCTGGTCCATATCTGGCCCTTATATGGCTGCTCTTGTTTACTTGGTCTTGGCCTCGAGCATAATCTAAAAACAATGTTGCATGTAAACCAGAATTTATCCTAATCTGTCCCACATATCGCACGGAATGCTGAAACTTGTGCGGTCGACTCATCTCACATATCAACATTTGTCCCAAATCTGGACCACATTTTTACATTTTTATACAAGACAGTTTACACAGTGCCCGGAACGACGACATTGATGATTAACTTAATCGTGTGTGTTTAATCGTGTTTGTGTTTTTACTTTAGGAACTTTTAACTGCTCCAGCCACATGACATAAATACCACCCTCCCCCGCTTTAAAAAAAAACAAAACCCAAAAACTTTAGCTGCAGCAGCTGCATTTATCTGCAGCATACTAGCGTCGCTGAACCTTTTTTTTTTTTTACCTGGTGCCTCTACAGAGAGAGAGGAGGTTGAGATATTCTTTAATGCATGTATAAAACTGCTGCTGCATTAACAATGGCCTCCACAGCTCACTGCTGCTTATCATGAGTGTGTGTGGAGAGGGAGCGAGCCTGTGATGCATGTGTTTACGCGTGTGTATTCATGCGTCTGTGTGATGCATGTGTTTATTTGCCGCTGTGTGTGTGTGTGTGCGCCTCCAGGCCTGTCTCCTGACACGCACACACACCTTAAAGTGATGGCTTTGAATCACTGGCAACCCCGCTGCTAATTTATTTGCGCCGGGCATTATGGGAATTAATGTACCTGACATTCAATGACAACAGCCGGTGCTTTGTGGCCCCTTTTTTACATTTCAACACATTCCTGCCGTACACACTGCTGCCGAGTGAGAAACGTCCATCTCCCCACCTAGCTGAAAAGAAAAAAAACACACTCTCTGTAACGCACACATACACACCAGGCTCTGAACCTCTAGGTGCAGGAGGCTGTTAGCAGTGGCTGATGATAGTAGCAAAAACATTAACATAATAATTAGTGTCTTGTAATTGTTTCATTAAAACCAGTTGTTCCATTTCTCCTCTTGTTCTCCCAGAAGACGCGAGACAGAGTTTGGACGTCAGCCAAAAGGAGGGTTGGGTCCGCGTTTGTACCCGCTCAAGATGTTTGCCTGCTCGGCGGCGGCGGGCGCGCTTACTCCGGCCAAACGGGGAGGCCAAACAAACACGGGGGGCGGAGGAGGGGGCGGCTCGCGTCTCAGGCCTCACAAATTCGCGATATGAGAGAAATTTGTAACCGTGATGTGACAAAGAAAAAACAAATGAAACGCTCGTCCCCACTTTCGCGTGATCTCACTTGTCAAAAAATTCAAGCATGTGTTGCATGAAGTTACTCAATAATGAAGTAAATCCTGTACATTATGTCAGCCCCTTTAAAAGGTCACAAAGCGTAATGGTATTGAAAGCTGGCAGCTCATTTAGAGCTGCAAATGCACACACAAGCACTCATGCATATACAGAGACTGCCTTCGTTCACTCACACACACACACGCACACACACACGCGTGCGCTCTCATTAGCATTTTAAAGAGGAATTCCACTCGTTTACCGTTTAGTACCTGCCAGTCTGCATTTGTGAGCGTGAGCAACTCTTCCCAAAGCCACCGACTGAGGAAGTGAAACCTGTGATGCCATTTACATTTAAATCATACAGCTGCTACAGTGCACGCAGTGTGTGTTTGTATGCGTGTGTATGACAGAGTGATTGTGCAGGCTGACAAAAGCCGATTGAGATGTATTTTACATGTATGAATATATAAACCTGTGCCCTCAGACAGGCTTTCTGCTCATCTCAGGTTGGCTCCCACTTCCAAACAGAATCACTTTAACTGGCCAGGACACGATAATTATGACCCAATTCCCAAAAAAAAAAAAAGCTACTTTTTTTTTTTTTTTTTTTGCTCTAAATGATGTAATAATCCTTCCTGGAGTTTAACACAGGTAAGTATGGGAGACAGGATAAGGCATTCAAAAAGGATTTTATGGATTTTAAAAAGCAATATTTCGGAAGATGGAAGACTGCAGGGATCTGAATGAGTTTTAAATAGGGAGAGGTTTAGGAGACTTTCAATCTTACTCAGTAAATCTCACAAAGATATCATCACACAGCCTGCGGAAGGTATAAAAAAAACATTTGAAACTGTCGGTAAAACTTCTTCCTTCGACAGGGTAGTGGATTTCTTTGACGCTCGTGTTCAACATGTTAAACACCCGTAATTGAAAACCCAGTATGTAGCTTGACTGCATGTGGTCAAGCGGGGCAGTTAATACAAATTCAGAATAGGAATAACAAAGCTTTTACTTGCACAACACTGGAGCTCATATCTGGGCACTGTCAGTGGACTGTCAATTTCACGCTCAAAACGTGACAAAGAGGTGAGTGAAGGAATCGACGGTTGTGGATGCGGTTTTGTGAAAGGATTTAGGACGCATATTTGAGAAATCGAGGATCAGATGATAATGCGGGAACAGGCAACAGGACGTGAGTCAACCTTGTCAAAGAGGCAAAACTGGCAGGCGGAGGCAGAAATAAGATACACTGCCCCAACTTCAAGTTTCCATGGAGGAACACACTGTGAATTTGATGCCTGGCACACACTGAAAAAAATGGAATGGAGGCAAAGAAAGAGAGAAAAGTAAGGAAGGTTCTACAATTAGCAGATTGATTGGAGACGGGTGAAGGTGTCAGGATTGGGTATAAAAGGAACATACGCCAAAGGCTTCGTCTTTTTATGCAAAGATAGTTTGTACCAAACTCAGCCAGAGAACCATCAGCTGGTGTGAAAGAAATGCAACATTACGAAACACTTTGGTCTTCTCACATCTGCACCATTGTGAAAAGATTCAGGGAATTTGGGGAATTTTGCATGTGTAAAGGTAAAGAACAGAAACACTGTCGGATGACCTTTGAGCCTTCGGCTGTTGAGCAGCTAAACTCTTAAATTCAGGAAGTATGGACACCGAACTGCAACCATTGACATTCTCAGTCAAAGAGAACGAGAAAAAGTGTTGCATTTTAGAAAATTTCCCAACTTTCTGGATCATCACAGACAAGATCATTTTGTTAAGTGTTACTACAAACAAAATAAGTGATGAGCACGACCCCAAAAGTGAGATCAAATGAGGCAAAAATCTGAGTTTTCTTTGAAAAAAAGCAAAATTTTTGATGGTTGAATCTTTAATCCATTTACTGAGGCCTCAGTGGTGGCTGGAAATAGATTGAAGCATCTTTCCTGACAAAAACAAACTTAACAAATGTAAACAATAAACCCGCAAACAGCTCTGACAGCCTTGCAACAAATGTGCTGAATTCTGTTTCCATTTTCCCGCAGTGTTTTTGTGTCCCTGAACATGTGTGTTCCGCCAGATGACCTCACACACACCAACACACACACACACTGTTGTTGGTCTGCAGCTGCCTGCTCTCCACTCCATCTCTCTCGGTGCGTTACAGTGAGGAGGCAGGGGAGGCAATAAGAGGCTCATTGGCCAAGTGCGGGAGGGGGAAGAGGGCATATCTGTGTGTGTGTGTGCGAATGTGTGTGTGTGACAGCCTGTGTCACACCACCAGATAGTTAGATACCACCGGTGGGGATTTGACATTTACTGTTTTTTGACAAACCTCTGACGAGAGGCTCCCGCAGATCATTATCAAAGCATTCCTGTCTGTATAATCAGGATGAATGCTTCCGAATACAACCATGATCATTTTGTGGAGGAGCAACTCTCGAGGATCTAGCTCGGGAGGGGTGCGGCATCACTTGCTTAACACATACATTTCCATTTTCCCAAAGACAGATTTGTTGGCAGCGCGAATATAAAGCGACACCCCAGTGCTGACAATGTTTCTGTCAACTTATTGAATCTTAGACAGAAGAAGGGGGCAATCTCGGAGGCAGAGCGCAATCTAAAACATTGATAAATAAATACGGGCGATATGAATATGGTTGGTTGTTTGTTTGTTTGTGCTCTGCGTCGATTTAATCCACGCTCGCCTTAGAAATCCGTCTTAGACTGATTGGTGTCGCGCACTGCAATTAACTCCGCGAGCACCGTCTATAAATCAACTTCCTGAACCCGGCGTGGAGGAGATGATGTTTTTGAAATTAGCACCATCCGCTGCTTGGAGAAAAAAAAGGGAGGATGGAGGGCTGATGTTCAAAAATAACGGCCCCTCTAATATCTGATATTCAGAATGCGCGCAGAAACAAGTTTCAGAAAATCACGTTCATTCTTTTGGGCGCGGCGGGGGGGGGGTACACATGTTCATTTTCTTTCCAGTGGCGAACGCACTTTAAAAAAAAAAAAAAAAAAGATCTTAACTGATCGCCTGTTTGGTTGCAATTGAAGCATCGGCGCCTCCCTCATATTTGCCTCCTCCTTCATGGCATTATGAGCCATGAGCTGCTGTCACAGCCGTCAGAAAGGGGAGCATTTAGGTCAATTATCATTCTATTCACAATCATGCTTGACTACTTAGATTAGGAAAAACACTTATTTGCTCACATGGTCCGAACAGGGTAATACTTCTCTGACTGAGGCTAGCGCACCAACAGAATGCTTTATTGCTTTACTTATTCATGTTTCATTTGCAATTCCTTGTGAGTGTATGCATCCACAAATATATACAGTACGTGTTTGTGTGCTTGTCTCTGTGTGTGTGTGTGTGTTCCCCTGCAAAAGCAGCTGATAACGCTAATCCTGTTTACTTCTCTTTTCCTCCCTTCCACTATTTCAAATATACCTT
Organism: Odontesthes bonariensis; assembly: GCF_027942865.1. Classification (NCBI taxonomy): domain Eukaryota; kingdom Metazoa; phylum Chordata; class Actinopteri; order Atheriniformes; family Atherinopsidae; genus Odontesthes; species Odontesthes bonariensis. The sequence goes on along the minus strand of NC_134516.1, from coordinate 14,473,093 downwards.
ACGCTTTTCTCGACTTCAAGGCGCATCCGTGGAGGAGAGCGCGGCCCCTGCCCTGGTGATCCAGCAAACACACACACATCAGAACAAAGGAAGTGCCCCCTCCATATTTGATAGCCTCTCTGAATATGTAAAACACAGCAGCAGCAGTGGCAGCAAAGTCAACGCTGAGAAATTACCAGAACTATCTGGGCCATTGACAGGCCTCCCCTGTGGTCAAATGGGCTAAGGCTGTGTTTGGTAAGTTGGTCTCTGTTGGCTCTCCGTAGATAACCAGCAGGGAGGAGGAGATGTATTCGGGCGAGCTCTGGCGTGGGGAATTCAGACGACTGTGACTGCGCTGTCGCACTTTAGCCTCAAAGGCTGAGATATGTGGGGCTCAAAACTCACTTTCTGGCTGCTGTGTTGGAAGAAAAAACTTGCACTTGTTATGTGGGCAAACTAGTGTTCTTCCAACTATTGTTGCCTCATTTTGACCAGTTGACCCAATCGCTAAATCTCCCCTCTCAGGCGGTTTTCTTCAAATCATCTTTAGATTCATATACAGTAATAAGAATTGAGTCTAAAATACAACCTCGTTCGGCCACATAAAGATTTCTCCCTCTCAGATTTAGATGAGTTTTTGATGCCTTCTGTCTAGGCAATGTCGGAGATGACATCAATGTCTAAAATCTGTAGCCTCCCCTTAAGTTTTAAAAGAAAAAATAGATCAATAACAATCCTTTACCCCCCACGCTTCCCATTAATAAGCTGCGCTTCTAACAAAATTTTTCTGCACATTTTGAAGTTGATTAAAGTCGAAAGTTGACGAACATTCGGGAAAACGTTGTCAGTTTTAAAAAGTTTGCTCGAGATGGTTTTTCACGTTTTCTCGAAAGACAAAAAAGTGTATAGGCTAAATATCCTTAAGATGGAGACACTTTAGGTAACATACTAATCACACAATGATTAGCTGCTTCTTCCTCTTGAGAAAAATGTATTTCCAGGAAGCAACCTCTTCTGCTTTATAGCTTGCATGTGAAAGTAGCCTCTACCGCCACCTGCTGTTGACGCTTGTTTATTCACTCCAAACCAGGCAAAGGAAATTGGATGGAGGCCTCCAGCTCTATCGTCTCCCTGAAAAGTTGTTCAATGCGTTTCGGAAAAACATTTTTTTACACATTTACACAATCATTTTTAAATGATTCAGTGACCGCTCGGGATATTTCTCGCCTCAAACTTAGCATAAACACATTTAGATTTTTGTTTCGTGATTTTAGAATCGAGCTTTTATGTCGGTTCAAAACTCAGGAGCAGATGGACCATGAGCGTTCGTCGAATCGTGTGCAATGTGTACTGGGTTCAACAACCACTGACTCCTTCACAGCTTTCCAATGGGGAGTCGTGGGAAGTGGAAAGTGGTGTGACCCATGATGTTCAAAACCCAAATGGGGTTTCCGCAGTGCTTCTGGCTACAGTTTTAGGGCCGCGGCCACAGTCTCAAGACTCATGATCTCATGGAGTGACATCTAAAAAGCATGCACCATAATATGCCGAATTGGTTCCGCTATAAGTACAGGGCTGACTGTCAATCTCTTACTTTGCAAAGCATAAAGTCTTTCTTGCTCTTGCTAGTTCCTATTCCTCTGAAGTAGTTATCGTGAAAAGTTCTGATACTCCGATCCTTAAACTGCATCTTCGGCAAAACCGCCACTCTGAAGACAGTGGCAGATTTACTTGGCTCTATACCGGAGAAGCTGGACCTCCATTATGGAAACCTGGCCTGACTCTACCATTAAAATCTGACTGAAGAAGGTTTTAACTGCGGATCGTACACAGTGTTAAAAGAAGACTTCCATGTCAACATCAGAGTAAAAATGTAAGAGTCCCGGCATTATTACACAAACATAGACCAAGTGAGCACCGGGCAAAGAGCATTTCAGCCGGCCCAGCAAAGCTTTCACGTTGAAGACGCCGTACGTGCCCGCCATCACTGCTTGCAAGGTCACAATAAGCATGTCCCACAAGAAAAGCGCATGAGGTTTAAAACGCACCATGAAATCGAAAACCTGTGGACATCATTTGGATTCATCAGAAGAAGAGAAGAGAAGAGAAGAAAACTGGACTAAAGCCTGCCGAGAGTCAATTGATGTAGTATGATGTGACATGTTCTCTATTTTTTAAATTTATTATCATTATTATTTATTTATTTTTTCTTAATGTACGGATTTTGTGTATGTTATGTGTGTATGTATATACATGTGTATGTGTATACATATGTATGTATGTATATGTAAATACACATGTATATTCTGTGGGGAGAGGGGTATAGGGTTGGAGTTTGTCTGGGCCTGTCTGTGTCTCTGTCTTTGTCCTGTGTTTGTTTTGAGAGTTATTGTAGTGAATTGTGTTTTTATGTTTGTTTTGTTGTGAATTTTGTCATTGTTTTGTTGTGAGGGGTTGGAATATTAAAAGCAAAGCTTCCTCCATTCCCTTTTCAAATCGCAGTGTTGTAGCTAATTGTGAACTCTGTTCTGTATACAGATTTGAAACAAATAAAGAAACAAACAAACATTACAGCGGTAACGCGACACATCTGAACCAAGATCATGGCAAATCATTGATGCTAATACAGCTAGCACAAGCGACAACAACAACAACAACAACGACGAAACACAAGATAAAGATGAGGACATTGAAGACCAAGCACGGGCACGAATCAAATTTCAATTGCGGTTTTGACTTCTTGCAAATGTGAACAGTGTAATGGCTCAAACATGGCAACTGTGTGGCATGTCATGTGGCTGTTTCTTGTCTTGTGTTGTAGAGAGCTATCCACCCAGCTCTCTGAGACATTCAGTACAGATACAGCCCAAATTAGAACAGCAGGCCTTTGACATTAGTGGCTTTATCTGCAAGGAAACACCTCATAAGGGAGAGACACACTCCTAATATTTTGCTGCATATGTGCAATGCATTAGGCTCATCCATTATTAGTTGGATTTGAAGAAATTCTTCAAATCTGAATCTGTCTGCACGACATATCTAATTATTGCGACCTCGTGTTCGGGAATGCTGCTCTGCTTCCCCGTTGAAAGTTGAACCTGCATTTGATGGTTAGATATTATCTGGAATAAACAAAGGAAAATGAAGAGGCAGCTTAGTAAATGGGGAATTTCTTTTACAGAATGCATGTCCTCTGCCCATTATATGTCCATTTTTAGGTGATGATATTTTGAACCATTTGTGATTGCCCTGACCCACTGGCACTCACGCGGCCCCTGTTGGCCCGCCACCGGCGTCGGGGGAGATCCTGATTCACAGAAGCCATGGCTGCTCCTCAAACCCACCGGCAGATGCTCCCTCTCTCCTGCCTCGCCAGCCGGCAGCGTGCCTCCTCTGACATGCCTGTGTGGCTGTCTGCACGGCTCAGTCTGTCCATTCGTCCGTCCATCTGTCCGTCAAGCAGGAGAAGCCCGAAGCCTCGATTGTTTAAACGCACATTGGTATTTAGGGGAGCAGTGAGGTATCTGTTCCCTGATAGAAAAATACAGGATGCTCGAAATAATATCTGAAACCGAAACGAAATAGTTCATGGAAGGCAATATGTTCCCATGAATCATTTACTGGGTGACGTGTTTCAGTGCCCACGTTGGCCGATGAATGATTGATGGAAACATGTTGCCGTTCTGGGGTTTTTTCCTGTTTCTGGATATTTTAAGGTGACAACTGTTCAGGTCAATCACTTTTAAAATCAGACCAATTTAGGTTTTTTTTAAAGATGAATGTGAAATGAATGTGTGTGTGTGTATTCGTGTCACATGACCTTGCTGAGTCCCTTTGCTTTAAGGAGAGATTGAATCTCTTTCAGCTGATTGTGTTTTCTGGCTCACAAGCTCAGCAAATTCGGCTTAAGGTCCAAAACCCCACTCCGTGGGAACTTTTTAGAAAAGAAAACAAGTTTTAATCCTAAGAAGCAAGTGTTGCTGTGTTTCCACTCGTTGTGTGAAAGGCGACATACTTACAAATCAGCTTCACAAACTGATAGTCGGGCCTGTGATGTGTCCGCTGCACCAGTCTCCAAAAGCAACGCAACTTTAATGACACTTTTAACACATTCTGTGCACTGTTGACTCTACTGTTTGTCTAAATGAAGAGTTAATGCTCCCCATAACACCGGCTACTCTTCATCAAGCCTTTGAAATCCAGTTTGGACAATGTGGCGACAGTTTGTAGCTCAAACTGGAACCAAATAAACCAACCCTACCCACAATGTTTGTGGAAACCATAAAGTGGCTATTAAAGGTGAAATATGGTATCAAATCCAGTGGAAAGTATTTCTATAAAAACTTTTTACAAGATTGTAGGTTCAAGACTCTTAAAATCTGCTGTAAATAAAAAATGTGAGATTAAGTCAAGTTGTATTACAGGCAGAACTTGTTATCAGTTATGTCACAGAATAAGTGATGCTCATCTAAATTCCAATTCAAAACAAAGTTAAATTTCTTAAATTATTCTTGTCTTTGACCTAGAATACAAATCACTATCCAATGTAAACATGTGAATCTTTTTTTAACTTATTTCTAAATGGAAAAATTTTAAGAATGTTCTCTGTAACTAATTTTTTTGCATCTTTGGAGAGTTAAAACTGATTTGCTCAGTTTAAGAGAATAATTAAGTAAAAAATACTTCAACATATCACATGCGAGGGCCCTGACCACATAAGGAATGGTACTGTAAACACATCGTTTCTGCCTCCTGCTCAGCATTTCTCAATTCTGTCACAAATTTTACAAATAGGAAACTTTCTTGAGAACACTTGTTAATGAATAAATCATACCATTAACGATTGTGTGTGTTTTTTTTTCTTCCCGCCGCTGATGAACCCTGGAAAGGGCCACTGGCCATCTGCGGTCTTATGTGTGAGTCTTAATGTGTGTGTGAGCTGTGGTCCAGCAGCCACTGGGGAGACTCGGCTGCTGCCCCACTTTTCTTGCTCTCATGTCGGACCGGGACCATCTGACGGGGGCTAAAGACCAGTGTCACAAGTCTATATTTGGCGGCTGTCGCCGCCACTGCCGGAGCTCAGCACTGCAGTTGTTTTCCAAAACGTGCGGCGCAATCGATGATAATGAGGAAGGACATTTTAATTAGGGCTGTCGCAACCTGGGGACGACAAGCAGGCTCGCGCAGCGGGGTGCGGGAGGGAGGACGGGAGGGTGTCTGGTCACCATCACACCTCTTCCTGGGGGTTTGACGGGTGAATGTCTCACCGCATTTTTTAGGTGGAAATTAAATCAAATCTGCTCAGAAGGCTTTACTTTGACGAAACTTAATTCAATTATACTATAGTTTTCCGCTTAAGTTAAGAGCAATTAAAGGAATGTTAAGTCATGTCAATATCGATGTGGTATTTGGGCAAAACATGCTCAAAAATAAATTAGCTTAACCTGCTGAGTGGTGGCTCTCTGGTTCAAAAGCTGCACACTGACCCAACTGGAGAGATTTCACTCAGTCATTAGTAAGGCGAGCCAATCAGGACAAAGTCCAGCTGTGATGTATTTCATGCACTTACCCCAGTTACCAATTTCTGACTTGTAAACACCATTCACATCAACATCCAGATTGCAATTATGACTGGATTTTTTTCTTCTTCTAAGAGTTCTTGCCCAAAAACATGGATGTGCCATGTCATGCGAAGCCATTGATTGTAATCCGGACCAGATGTAAAAGAGCATACTGTTAACTGCGTCACAGTCACAACATTTGAACAATTTCTTACTATATTTAAGATTCAAGGCACTCATTGTGGCAATAAGCAAATCCATGAAATGACCACAACCTCTTTAACACCACATAATGTGGTGGTGGCACGGAACGTGTTAAAATCATGTGGTGCTGCCATGGAGACAGTAGCAATGGGAAGTCAGTCAGCAGCTTGCTTGTGATGGACAAGCCGTTCGGTTGCACTCTGATCAGATGCTGTGCGACAGTGACCAAGACGGCCGGGCTAAATGTGGAGAAAGTTGGGGAAAATTAAGCCATACAAGCACATTTGCAACTATTATCACATACTGTATGTGAGAAGGAGACAAAGCGACCGAAATGTTGGCCAGCGTTTTGTGCACTCTCACTTTGAAGCACTGGGTTTGACATTTAGAGGTAGAACTTCTCTCTGAGAACTAATATTTGTTTGATCACGGTAATGTATACACTTGACACTTCCCAAATGGGAGTCTAATCGAGGCAGCCCCTAGTGTTTAAGCATGGTATTGCATATTAAGGCACCTCCTTGTTGGCTTCAGTGGCAAAATCCATCATTCATACTAAGCATAAATCATCTGTGCCGCAGAGTAAATTCACATAGGAGTTTTAACCAGCTGGCTGTCAGGGATAGTGTAACAGCAATCCTAACGGGACAGAGTACAGTCAAATTTCCCCAATGTATCATTTCAAATATGGCACTTTCATTTAAAAAAAGGCTGAAGTGAGGTGTCTCGTTTGGTTCTGTACAGACTTGCGAATTGCGCGCGTTGGAAAAGAGCATGAAGCAGTCGATGCACAACAGGCGCGCAGCAGACGAGCTAACTACGTATCAGTTAATGCTGCGAGAGTCTACGAGGGAGACAGTTCGCATGCTGTTTATAACAGCATTGATAGCGACATAACGAGGCACATCGAATGACGTGAGCAGCAAAGAACTCGCTCAGATATGACTGGGGGAAAGTTTAACGTAGACTCTGGCTCCGCCGGAGCTGCGTGCACACTCTATTACTTTAGAAAACTGCCACTCTGGGTTATTTTGATTGAGGTGGACTTTACTGGATGTCATTTAATGTAACAAGAGACGACGGGTCAAAAGTTTTGGATCAAACCAAACACACTGCTCATGTCTTGTTTGTTCTTTTCCCACAAATGGACATTTTTTACAAACAAGCCCAAGCCTAATCTTCCATTTTGCCTATCGCAGTTGGTATTTCAATTTCAGCAGCAGATGTTTGGCAGTAGAGGCATTATTGGGTTTAGCAAGGGGCATTCACAGATCAATGTTGCATTGCACGTTTCACAAACGTAGCCGTTCTTTACTATAAAAAATGTGACCTGAGTAATGGGGGCCTGTGCCCCAGTAGAACTGTATGTCTAGCAACACCCCTGCTTGTTCCCTTGGCTGTTGAGGAAGTAAACTATGCAGTAACTCAGGCAGGCAGGGTCACATGCTCAGTTGAGTCAAGCTACGATTACTGCCAGACTTGTTGATATGTACACGCAGGAGTGATTCAATTCACCGTATTATCTGGATGTGTCAGTCTGGTTTTGAGAGGCTTCATTTAATACAATTTCAGTCGATCAGCGTTTGAAAACAAACCCCTAAAAACCCGATTTTTCATGAATTATCTCTCGTCTAAAAAATGATGCCGTGATGCTCACAAAAAAAGCAAAAGCAAACAAATGTTGCCCCAGGTCGAAAAAAAATGTGGAAATCTTGCTTATGGTGCATCAGGTCAGCATGGGTTGAAATCGCCCCACATCTACTGTACAATAAAATTCTCCTTTTTTGCTCTAGCTTACCTGATGACATGTACCAACCACAACTGCAAATTAAACATCTGGTGCAGGAGTGCAGAAAACCACTCACTCTGGAATAAATTACACCGACAATGACTGTGCGATATCTGTGCGAGGTGTCACAGATATTGCCCATCTGCCCAAATACGAGGACCTTCCTTTTGTGCTTATTGTTCCACCATGAGAATAGACTGTAAAAATCACACTCTGCCACCACGTTTTGCATGTTAAAAGCTTGCTGTCATTTCTACAGATGTACTTTTGTGCTTAGTGTTAACATGCAAAGTTTCCTTTAACAGCAGGATAAACTAACTCATGACAATAAGGCTGACATTTCAATCCTGGCATTTCTGAAAAAAAAATATGCTACTTCAGATAAAAGTCTAGTTTCGAGTTTAAAATGAAAGGTGGGAGGAAAAATATGTTCACTTTTTGTCTGAGGAAAGAGGATACGGCGTACGCCCCTGAATGACAACCGTGCACATCGCTGACATGCAGCCTGGACAAGCGTGTTCCGGCCTTTCCTGCCATGCCTGCAGGATGTTATAAGCTATTTGCACATTGTGAAATCAAGTGATGAGGAAAAAGAAAGAGTCAAAAGAGGGCAAAACTCATAAGATAACATGAGATCTGTCCAAAACTGCCTGCAGGAGAGGGCAGAGTTTCGAAAATGAAACTCATTAAATATAATTTTAGAGAGAAAAGAGATTCTGATGAATTCCGAAAAAAAAGGGATGTTTGAAGTTAAAAACGGACTATCTCGTGGGGGATTCGTGTGTTCATATTAACAGGTCTCGTGGATCAAGAAAAAGAATGAACTTTCACTTTCAGATCACAAGCAATCATCAGCAAGGAGGCAACTCCAACAAATATCCCCTTTGTCTTCAAAATGTTTATGGATATCAGAGACATGCAAGAAAGATAAATCTTTCATGAATGCAAAAAATTTCATTTTATATGCGGTGGCTATATATGTGTGTGCTCGATGAAAACAAAGCAATAAGCCCACTGCCACTCTATTTAATATTCACCCTACATCCCCAAGCAAAAACTATACAAGGTGTGAGAAGAAAGGCCCGCGCAGAATCACACCACGAGAGCAAAAGTTGTGAATAACTGCATACATTATCGTCTGTGCCTCAACAAAACAGCAAAACAAATCCGCTGCCTGATCCGAGTACTTTTTCACCTCATGAAAAAATGAAAACGGGGCTGAGAACCTGGAATAAGCCAATGGCGAGTTGCACACGGCCCGCTAATCAACTAAAAGGCAACATCAGAAAGAATAGGTAATTTGAGACACAAAAAGAATAAGTAATTTGGGAGGCACGTACCCAAGTGGCCAAATTATTTATGCCTAATGGAACGGGGGTGTGAGCATTCATTTGCAATTAACTGATCTGCTTTATTACCTGTCACTGGAAACGCTCGCTAATGCAGCTGAGAGTCCCGCTCTGCGACGCCTTTAATTACAGGGTGAGGTGCGGAGGCACTTCCTGCTGGAAGTCGATTTATAGGGTTTATACCGCCTGAAAAGTTTGAGTCTAAATTAATTCAAAAGTGAAACCCCAAAAAAATGTCCCTCCACGTTAAGTTTTGATGGATCAAACTGCACGATGACTGACAAGTTAAAACAATGAACATTTCTAAATGAAACACCACAGCTGAGCCCTTTGTTGGGTTTATTTTTGTGCTAAATATGTAAAAAAAATCTGATATTATTGGGGGGGAAACTCATTTCTGCCTCGTCTTCCTCCTGATGATCTAACAGTGAGTGTCTGGTTGCTATTGCCCTGCATCAAACTTTAATTGCGGATCCACACCCACATTTAAAACCTCCCATTACATCTGAAGAATTAGATTTAAATCCCTTCTCCCCCCATGTCCGGTGTCACACTGAAATATGTCACAATACAAAATTTCATGATGGAAAAGCTGCTCTTTGAACAAAGTGTGCCAGGACATGATGAGTCGGATCTTCAGATTTTTAGGTCCTTGGCACTCAGGGTCACAAATTCTAGTTATTTCTTTCAAGTACGGTGGCCCCAGAGGTACAGGACAATAAAAAAATAAATAGGATTTGTGAAAATGTTTGCTTTCTCGAATGTTACTCTCTCTTTGCTGTTATCTGAAATGTCTGTTTGTTTTGTAATGTTTCGCTTTGTTTCTGAAATGTTGATTTATGTTTGGTTCCAAACAAAACATTTTGTTGTATTTTCTGACATTTCGTGTTTGATGTTGTCTTTTTCTAAAATGTTTTGGAATGCTTTGCTTCACTGATGTGTTTTCTGAAATGTTGTGCTTTCTTCTGTGTTGTTGGCGTGTCTGTATTGTTGGATTTACTGACATTTTGTGTTTCTTGTTTTTTTTTAATATAAAGTATATTTTTGCTTTGCTGTTTCTTATGTCATTGTTTCCTCTAATGTTTGGCATTTGATTTTGAACATCTCATCAGTTCAGAGTATTTTTTACTTGTATTTTCCGTAATGTTGTTGGTTTTTTTGGTCAGTTTTGTAAAACTGTGCATTTTCCCTCCTGTCCTTAGTCATGAGTACACATTGACACTCCCTCAAGATATGATTTAAATGTAAAAACATTTTTCACACCCAAAATATTAAAACATTTGCCATTTCCTTCAGAACAACTGTACAACCATTTAAAAAAAAAAGGTTCAAACAGCTTTTACAGCTTTACATTTGAATTGACTTATTGTTCACAGAAGGTCTGAAGTATGCACAATCTTTCAGTGAAGAGGCATAAATTGTTTTTTCGTTCATAGATTTTGTCTTTACATACAGATCCTAGACCCCTTTTCATTGAAGATAGGTCTTTGAACGTATTACATCCTTTCTGTCGGCCGCATCTTTGCTGCAGAAACCTTCAAACATTCTTCGAACAAAATGTATTTTTACATCTGGAAACAAAAATGTAACAACAAAGTAGCAACAAAAAAGAGTAACAGAAATTTAAAGTCAATTAGAACCTAAACTGCAACTTATTCCTCCATCACATCTCCAACGTCCTACTGCTGCATTGGAAGAGCTCAAAGAGCTGGCTGCAGACCCTGCATGTGTTTAAATGCCACAAACTAACCAGTGTCCACGCATTTCTGTGCAAAGAGCTCTTCGGAAAAAGAAAAAGCATGATGGCGAGAGTTGTTTGAAAGGGAAAGCTTTCATTTGAATCCCCTTAAAACGTGAACTAAATATCCGGTTCAGACCATCTAACACTTTCCAAGCTTCAATCTAAATCTCTTGAAAATTACATAAAGATATCCTTGTGGAATTTTAGAACTCATTTGGCTGGTGGCAATAGATATAGAATGCTAAGTTTAAGGTAATGAGCACTTCAAACTACTGCCTTTAATGTTAACAGAGAAACCTCACTCTGCTGAGGTGCACATCTGCAGAAGTCTCTCTTCAAATATATGTAATAAGCCTGAGTGTTGGGGGCGGCGTTGGCACAGAGTAGCGGCACTGCGGTTGTGATTGGCTCTCCACAGCCTGCATACCCAGAGGAGGCTCCCTTAAGAGCAGATCTCCCGTTAAGTATGAGATCCCTGAGAGGAGTAGTGTTGGAAGGACTCAGGTTTCTTTAAATATACCGGGCCATCTGGGGAATATAATGCTTTCCATATATAATTAAGACGAATACAACGTTCGAGGCCTTATGTGTCTTTGTGCTGCACCTTAATGGCTCCAGCGGCTTGTGCGGCGCGCAGGGAGAGCAGAGGCTTTATTTAGAAATGCTCAGCTAGGGCCACATTTACATTTTAGATTGTATTCCCAAAGAGGAGGCTCTCTCACAAAGATTTCGTGAACACGGAGTGCAACAACAGGACGCTTCAGCTTTAAGACAGACATGGTTACGAGCACCCACGGTGAATACTGCAAAGGTCAGAAGCCACAGGGGAAACAGAGGTAAGGGGCAGAAAAAAGTGTCACATGAAGGCAAAAACTAAAGAAACCGAGTAAGAGTAAGCATGTGCTCACACTTTAATGTGTGAAGCAATAGAGGCCATGGATTACATGGCTTAAACTGTAATAACAGCCACAAATGTAAGTAAAATGTGCCTAAAAGTGTAAACATGGAGATGTGTAAGCGTTTAACTTGCGAAAGGCTCTAAAATGAGACTGCACTATCCAAATGTAGCTGATATCTGTGCGATAGACAGAGAAAAGTGTCACAAAATACACAAAGTGTGTTTTATTTTGAAAAAATCTGCACACAAAATCAGAAAAGGAGCCTCAAAGATGCACACGTCCTCTTGAACAAGCAAACTTGTTGCACTGACATGAATCTGAAAAAAACCTTCATGACAAAGTGAACAAAAACAGATACAACGAACACATAAGTATAGTCTGACTGAATGAATAGGTCAGATAGAGACACCCGCTTCAAGATCGCATATCTGTGGTCTGCCAAAACAGCTGCTCATCAGCCCTGCCCTGGTTCCTGCGACTCATCATCCAAGTCGCCACAGTGTGTAGTCAAACTTTAGCAGAGCTCCAGGGGTCCATCGGCAGGAAACGAGCGCTAATTGTGCTAATGAGCTTGTTTGGATAAGCCCTCATTTCTCCCTCCACTCCCCCTCAGCGGCACGAGCGGCCATCTGACTTCCAGAAACTCCGGGTTACATGAGACACACTTGGGATGGACGGGCTCTGACGGTGACGGGCCCCGGACGAGGTTTGGTGTGCAGCGTGCCCGCCGCATCCATCACCAGTAATAAAACTCTTTGACACGCAGGGCTGCTCTCATCCATCATCGCTCATTTAAAGATACAAGTTTGGCTTCGGCGTGACAGAAGTGAGGGATTAATGCCATTAAAGGGCAGATCTTTTGTTTTGATGGCCCGTCTTAATGGGGTTGCATTAGGGGGAAGTCCTAGGGGCCAGTTTTGGGGTGATTAAGCAAGCAACACATTTACAAGTCTCTAATTGAGAGAACAATGCCAGGAACCTAGAGAGTGCAGAGCTGTAATGAAGTGAGTCTTCCTGAGCTAGCTTTCATGATTAGCTAGCGTCAAGGTTCGTGAATACGCGTCAAAATTCTCTCCTGTTTGCCCCTGCTGCACAGGAAGAGGGACTCCCTCAGATACAGATGTGTTTGTGTGGATTTACAGAGAGTATCTGGGAGCAGACAAAAGCAGGCTGCACAGGAGTTCTGATGGAAAACTACTGTCGATGTGAATTGTTAACTATATTCATTTTACTGTGTGAAGGCATTAAGTTATTTATTTTTTTATTCAACTACTGACTAGTTCAAAATATCCTTTGTTACTTAGCAGCTCATTCAGAACAACAAGTTGTCACTGTAAGAACGTAACTCATCACACACATAAACCTCATTTAAATGTACTAAGAAAGATCTTTTTCTATGAAAGTCAACACAAAGCCTTACAGGAGTTCTTCAAAAGAAGTAAAATACTTCTAATAAGACATTTTTGTGTGAAGCCTGAAGCCATACATCAACAATTGTACAAAAAACAATCCAAAAATAGAAAGACATTTTGTTGTTATTGTTGCTTTCTTCAAAATGAATCAGGTTCGAAATACCTCTTGCTACAGCTTGATGTCTGAGCTTCCTGTGCAGAGTCAGACAACGGAAGAAAATTTTCCGTTTGCTCACCTTTCATCCGATTTGTATGATGATGCTCATGTCTACCTTTACATTTTTTCTTTTTTAAATTCTATGACGCTATCTTTAAGCTAGCTTTACATGATTTACAGATCAAAAGGTCCTTATTTTTGCTCTTCACACAGATCCTCACTTCAGCCTGCAGCGACAGTCCACTGCAGCACCCCCCCCCCCTTCCCTTAAAGCCTACTCTCTTTTTATTGGCCTGCGCCTACCTGTGGCACATGATTATACAAGGCAGCTGTTGCTTGAAGGCGAAAGTAGTGGTTTGGCAACCAAAAGATCACTGGTTCTTTTCCCTGATCACTAGGAAAATGTAGGCCGGGACACTGAATGATTAGTTCACAAAATGTGAGTTCACAGGTCACAGATGGGTTCATTTAAAACGCGGTACGTTGAATAAAAGTGAGTTGAGTCATATTTGCTGAAAATGATCACTTTTCCTGACAGCAATGTATGAATCAATCTTTAAAGAAAAAGCAATTCTTCTAATAAGATTCGCAAGAACGAACGCCAGGATGTAAACAATCAATCAGGGCAATGAGAAGTCTCTAACCAGTGTTAATTACAGCCATTTCTACAGTGGCCTTGATTACTAGGCAGCCTCTTCTGCAGGAAGTGGCTTTGGAGACAGTGCTGAAGCAGAGCAGAGAGGGCCTGTGTATTTTAAATGTTTAAATTGCCATCAAAGTCTACATTCTTCTCAGGGCTACCAAAGTCTGTATGTGTAAAATAACCGCACTAGGTCAAGAATAGATTGTTCTTTTTTAATTAGGAAATCTTTGAAGTCAGCTCGACATCAAAGTCAAGCCCACTCTCATCCCTAAACTGTCAACCACAACCTTATTTAACCCGTTTCATCATCAGCACAACTTTTTTTTTTAAATCACCAAAGTCTAAATTAAATTTAAAAAATCCATTAATTAAATAAATCAACCAATCATCCTCTGGCACCATTTTTCATCAAGTTGTGTAAACATCGACCGGCGTATTTTAAGCCGAACCACCATATTTTTCAAAGCCCAACCAGGTGGTTTACATTACTTAACCTTGCCAAGCAGTTTTGGTTTCTAAATCCAATGATTAGATTCTGATAGTTTTACTTCCAAAACAAAGCGAAATGTGAAGTAAACAGCAAACAAAAAGGAAAGGGGAAACAAAACTGACCTAACGCATAATTGTTTCGCCTTTAAAAAGAAACTACAGTATCTAACACCCTGGGATGGAAGCTGCTGGAGGGTCTGAGATTTTACTCTTACTGGCGCTTACCTCATGATTTTTACACTTTGGCCGTGTTTAAACTGAAATTTTTCCATTTTTAACATCATATACGACAGAAAATAAGAAGTGGAATAATATTTACCCTGCATGTGACAATGAGGTTGGAAGCCAATCACTGGTTACATAGTTAACTTACACAAGTGTGATGTGACCACCCCTGGTTCTCATAAAATGAGAACACTTTAACACAGCAGCGATCTTGTTTCCAGCTGTTCAATTTTGGAAAAGGGGAAATATTTGCATATTCAGTTCACTTCAGAGCTTATTTTGGGATAAATCCATAATCACACACAAATTACTATCCCAGCACAGTGTTGTTTTATGTCTTAAAACATTTGCACTTAATTTTTTTGTCCTTTTGAATTCAAACAGCTTTTTCTTTGCTCTATTTTCTCCTCACATGCAAGCCTCCAAAAAGTTTGCCTTCCAAACAGGGAGTTTGAGCTGCTCAATAACTAAAATATCCAAGCAATGAGAAACAGTGATGGTCACTATGGCGACAATGGATGTGTGCTGGTCAAAAAGTTTTAGCATTCAACTGAGAGGCCTTTTGTCCAACCTTTCGCACGCTGTGTGAAAAAAGGAATCCTGAAAAGCCTCCTCATACATGTCAAAAGTGTGATTTTATTTGTGTCATTTGCTGGTAATTAATGAAACATGCTCTGTTCCATCAATCTGCCCTTGCCTTTGTTCACACTGATGGGAAATCAGGTTAAGCTCTCGCACCGTGATGTCATATTTCGCTGCAGCTGTGTAGCTCAACTTGTTGTGTGTTGCCTCGTGCCCTAATTAAAGAGCGGAGAAGAAGAAGGAAAAAAAAGAAAAAAGACCACCAAATGAGGCACCAGTCACCTGAGATGAAGGACACATCCTCTGTGCCAGGAGACACTTCACGTTTGATTTTTTATTTATATTTCTGCGCCGTGCGATACTCAGGGAGAAAAAAAGAAGTGGGTCAATGAACAGATTTGCAGAAACCAACTTTGAAACACCCGTGTTGTCTGTCTGTCTGGTTAAACATAGTTTTGTATCCGATTCCCCAGTGCCAATTACTCATTAAAAATGTTTAACAACATTTTAATTGAAGAATTAATTACCTTCGGCCGGGCAAAATCCTCCTAAATTTTATCTGGGGAGTCATCAGATGTGCAGAGCAGCCGCCGCCGATGGAGTGTCAGGGAGTGGGTGGCGGCTGGCGCAAGATTACGTCAGAAACTAAATGTAGTTCACCGTGAGTCAATGGCGAGAAGCACGTGACGATTCACGAGTAAACACGATGGTGAGTAAACCACTACGATGTTCCACACAAGGTGTGACTTCATCTCACTGAACTGTGGATCTCTAAAGTCCCTAAGAGAGAAATTGCTATTCAAAGCCTCTGCATCGTTCAGTGTTGGACGTACTGTACAAACACAAAAATAACCAGAAAATAAATAAACAAGTCGTTTAATCAGGCAGAACTTTCTACAATTAACAACACTATCAATTACTGTCTTGATTTTCTGTTGTGTTTAAGGCCTCATTGATATAACTTAAAGGGTTAATTCACTCGAATCCTGCTAAAATGACTCATTCATCTACTTCTTTCCTTTATGAATGTGCGCTTATTATGGATTTGATTCCAAAATGTTTCAACAAAGGCATGTTTACTACTATGCCACGTCACCTGTTTCTTTTACAACATCCTGTGAGTGTTTTGGAAACTGAGAGACCAACTACTGTTTGGAAAGTTGGAAAGCTTCATTTGGCCGTTTCATATTGCTTGAAATATTTTCAGAGGGGGACAAGTCTGGTGCTGTGATACGTGCAGAATGGGGCTTGCCTTGCTGAAATTAGCTAAACAAGATCTGAATGGCATCATATGTTGCTCCAAAACAACTATAGTCCAACTTTGGATATGGGGTTGTAACTGAATAATATGAGAGAGTTGGTGGGGATATACTATGAAGGGCTGACTTCAGAGGAACATGTTGAAGAGAATCATGTCAAGAAAATGCTTCAAGCTGGTTGAGTTTAACATTCAATAACCGAGTTTCCATTCACTAGCAAAGCAAATCTAAAACGATATTTTGAAATGCCTTAAAGAAAGAATTATGCATCAGACAGGTTTCCATTCAGAAGTTTAAAGTGAAGAAACAAGGCTGCATAATGTGGCCAGGGGCTGGCAGAAGAAGCTACATTACTAGCGGTTGTAATTAAGTAGAAGAAGTAGTTTTTCTAACCAGAAACAAACTTGGAGGAGGAAAAGAACGACTGCGGTGCACACCCACAAGAAAAAAAAATGGATCGAGTTCCTCATCAGGAATCATTTTATTTTTCAGGAAATTCTGGGATAGCATATAGCCGGTCAGAAATGCAAGTTTACTGTTGAGTCATGTCAATTTTTTGTCCTTGCTAGATCAGACACGATGCCTACATTTCTTTAAATGCATATAAAAAAGGTAAATAACACCTCAAGTGAGCGCATTAAGTTTTAGTGCTTTTTTTCTTTTTTTTTTTGCCCTTTGTCTCCCTTACAGTTGTGAGATGTAACACCAATGTCATTAAAACTGTTCATCGTGTGAGGCCTGCAAATGTACAGCCATGCGCATGACATTTTTGTCATGTTGAAGAGGCTGCAAAGATGCCATCAAAAGCCCACAGAACTGTCAAGTGACCATAAAGCAAAAATAATGTGGTGCAGGGCTGGAAACCAAAGTCGTGAACTGCGGTATCTCAGCCTCCAGGTGCTCCAGTACAGCGTCTGGGAATGTGCACAACAATAGTCAATGTGCTTCAAAGAGAATCGTTTTAAGGTCCAACTGTTCCTAGTTTTGCTTTACCGTTTCGTTCAACTTCTTATTCACATCTTCCAAATGGAAATATAGACCTAGTTAAAAACAACTACACCAACCTATCAATGTGTATAGAGGACGTAGATGTTTACAGGGTTTTAGAGTCTGCATAGTGTGGACCTTTGCTGACATAAGTAAAAAAAAATCTGTCTCATTCTGGTATTACAATTACGTCAGAGCGACATCAGTGTCCACACTTGGGGGTCGTTCACGTTATTTGAGCTCGTTCAGGGGTGCTGGAGCTCTCCCTTATAAACAATTTTAGGTCAACAGAGAGTATGGGTTGTATGTTGCACAAATTGGGAACCTCTTTGCAAAAAACTCAAGATTTTCTGCTATGTGCTGCAATTAAAACAGGCTTTTAATCAAAGAAAATGCGCTAAGAAATGGCTCATTTTTAAAGATCTAGTTTTTTTTTTAAAAGCGAGACAGTCATTAATAACCAAGAGCAGATACTTTCAATGTTTAGACTGACATCAATTTCCCACTAATCAACCTCCTTTGTGCTGCTCAGTGCTCAAGCAGAAGCACTGAGGGTAACCCTTCTGACTCACACCTCTCCCCCCTGCCTTTGTCTCTCTCCTCTTTCTCTCCTTGCCTCCTATTTAGCCCCTGCATTTGATTAGTTAATCGCCCCCCCGTTCTCCCCCTCCTCCCCCAGTCCTCAGGTGGAGGCAGAGCGCTCGAGCTTCTCATCCAGCCAAGCTGTTCTTTTGGAAGGGAAAGGAGGCAGCTGTGTTTACAGCCCGGGTCCTGGCGTACATTTAGCAGAATCTATTATTCATATCGCTCAGTATCAGAGCGAGATCTCCAGCCACCTGTCTCGCTGACAAGCTCGCCCCCTTTTGTGTCGCTTTCCGTTCGGAGCAAATTACGCTCGTCTTGATGAATTGAGTTTTTATGAGCGTTGCTGTAGCGCCTGGGCATCCTCGAGCCAGGGACCATCAGGGGCCCGGAGAGATTTTTCTAGTCAATGGGCAAATGCTTGGAAGAATGTACATACAGGGAGGGAGAAGAGAAAGGAATCAGTGGTTTTTACCTAGAGCTCCAGTCTTCTCTGTATAGCTGTCCTCCTGCCAGTGTTCATGGATGTTCTTACACCTGTTAGTAATTTCATCCCTGTTGTTTTGCAGCTCTGCAGTCCCCAATGCAGAAGGTGATCTAAGTCAGAAGAAAGGCTCCTTCAATAATTTCTCCGAGACTGAGCTACCTGATGAGTCTCCCGGCAAACTATCTCCCTCCTTTGACTCTGTGTGAGCATTTTTAATTAACAGGGAGGTGCGTTAACTCGATGATAAGCACCCCTGATAAGTTATAACATGATTCATAATTTATAAAGATTTTTGCTTTCATCTTCACTAGTTTGCATAAAACTAATTACACTGTAAATGGTATTCATTACAAAATATATTTTCTCTTTCCACACAGACGGGTAAATCGCTGCGCCCAGCGACCAAGCGTTGCTCTGGGACTGGTTCGCACGCAGAGAAGAAAGGTAATGATGAGTTGTTAGAGGCGGTGTCAGACCTGTCTCTGTTCGTATTCAACAAGCACGTTATGCATCTTAAATTGCTTATTCTAGCCGCAAATGCTGCAGCGTGGAATTTGCATTTAACCCTCCTTGTGCAGGTAAATCACAATCAGAGAAATGTTTGGCATGATGCAAAACTACCAGGAATGTATGCAGACACGGATCTGACATACTTCCTGATTTTCAGAATGCCTTCACAAATATAAAACACAAAAGAACGTGGCACTTCAAAGCTTTATTGTGTCCAGGATGAATTTAGAATCAGAACCTCAAACACTTTCAATTTACACGAAATGGACAAGAAATCGTAAAAAAAAAATAAAAAAAATAAAAAAATCGCAAAACTAGTAAGTCCCCTCAGCGCAGGATAAGTTATTGATATATATATATTTTTTTAATTACATAGGGAATTACTTCAACATAAAATTTGATTTCATAAGAACTTCATGGAAAAAAGGATTTGTTTTTCTCTTAAAGGGAAGTTCCAAATCAGAAGCTGAGCCAGGAAGCTGCCAGGTAATAAACTAAGATGTTCATGGAAACAGATGTAGACTCCAAAAGCCATCTAATGAAACATTGTCATGTTACAGCTCAGCGTGCATTCAAAATTCCCAACGCAGGAAGTTATATGTTCACCAAAACAAATTAAAAAAAAAAAAAAGCTGACTATTAAAAGGAAAGACCATAAAGTAAAAACCTCTCTCACCTCTCAAGACAAATACAAAATGTTGAAATGTAAAGGCATTACAAGATAATCATGGCTCTATATGTTAATGTCAACTCACGATTACTTTAATGAAGATGTCACATTTGGGGACATCCTGATTGGGGCCCCCAAAAGACTTGGCCTGGCCTTTGCAGCCAACCCCATTAAAGCACTACTCTGTGACAGGTGTTAAAGATAAAAGAGGCATCACTCCCTGCACAAACACACACCGATCACCACAGAAGGAAATAAAGAAACAACTTTAACAACAGCAGCACAGTTTTAATCGAAATGAAGTCGGAAAAAAAAAAAACCCAAAAAAAACCAAGAGTGTATAAATAAACATGCTGAAACACATTGCTGCCTCACAAGTCTGTTTTCAATTCCCATTCGATTAAAGTGTCCCCGCAGGAGCCGGCGAGGTTGGGTACGGGGTGAGGTGCACAGACATAAATCAAAGCGGTCCAAGGAATTGTAATCCTCGCTGAACATTTTGGACTGATTGATATAAATAACATTGTCCTCGCCATCTGTCCAAAGAGGGACCTTTCCAGTTAGTGTTGAGCGGCACCGGCAGAATAATTAATGAATGGTGTCCTTTGTGCCGGTAATAAAGAGGAGACAAATTATGTTATAATCCAACTGCTGCTCGTTTGTCACAGCCAAATAAAATGTCAAATAAAAGTGAGGGGCCACAGTGTTTGTTTAATGGAGTGCAGGCTACCTGCTCCGGAGTCTGACAGCAGGCTGGGACGGTTGTAAAAAAAAAAAGAAGAAAAAACAGAAACGCCTGCATTCAAGTCTGCAGGAATCCGCTCACACCGACTGCGGTGCTGTGTGCTGATTATGTGCTGCATACTGAACAAATGTTCCCAAACAAAAACACAGCTCTCTTCCCAAAATGGCTCTGGACTCCAGTCCTGGAGGAAGATCACCACCTCAAAGTTATCTCTCTTTACAAAGCAAGAGCAAATTTTCTAATCTGCGTCCCCAGAGCTGCCATTTGCTGTAAAGGCAATGATTGTGCACGTTGAAGCTAATTATCATCAAACTACTTTGATAATAAAACCTGTAAATGAAGGAAATCCGTGGTGACCCCCGAGGAGCAAATCAAGAGTACAGACAAACAAAAGCCAACAGCAAAGCATTTCAAAAAGCCGAACAGCGAAACTGAGAGCTACCTTTGGAAAACTCAGCTGACAGTTTCAGAAAACCCCAAAAAGAGAGGACGGCATTACAAAAACCACAGTAACAGAACAGAAAACGCATGACATTTCACAAAACACATTTGAGCAGAAAACAAGATACTGTGTGAGATAAGACAGCAGAATAAGGCAGTTCACAAATGTTCAGAAAACACAAAATGTTGGGTCTTTTTTATGTGGATTTAGTGGAATGTGCTTTGTTGGGCTTTCTGTCGTCGCTGTTTTTTTTTTTTTCAATGAAAGTTTTGTGGTGGAGTAATTTTGTTGTCTTTTCTCTTCCGATGTGTTTTCGGCCATGTTTTCCAAAATGTCGCTGTGCTCGTAATGAGGTTTCTAAAAAAAGAAGAGAAAAACAATGTTCTCCAATATCATCTCAAATGTGTAACTGAGTGAATTGTGTTTTGTTTTCTGATTTCTGAAACATTGCGTTGTTTTGTTTTGTGTTGCGCTTTTCTTTTTTGTTAGGTTTTGTACACTTCCGTTGGGTTTTCTCAGGACTTGTTGTTATTTCAAGAGTGGTCTAGACATTTAACCTTTAGAAACGTTGCCACGCCATTGAATGCATTTTTTTTGTGTTTTCAGACAAATAGTACGTTGAGTGATTAGTGCCATTTCAAGCACACGTTTCGTATCCTAAAAAATTGTTTGTTGTCCTGCTGTATTTTGTTGTGTTTTTTCTGAAGTCCCATGTTCGGGGAAACTTTTGCATTGTCAGTTTTATTGTTGTGTTATAAGAAATGTTTCTGGGTTTTGTGATTTTTTTTCTTTTTTTTAAATGTCGCGTTTTGTGGAATGTTTGAAAATAAGTTTCTTTTAGTTGTGTTGATGTGTCGTCAAAATCATTGGCTGTTTAGACAAATGCGCTTTCTGTTTTGCGAAATACCGTTGTTTTGAATCGTCTGTATTGTAGTTTTTTCGTGAAGCACAAAAGAGGTTTTCGTGACTGAAGTGTTTCTCTGTTTCGCACTGCAGATCCTCCGTAGGTTTCTGACAACTTCGTGAGCAGATGATGATCTTATCAGAAGCCTCTGAGACATTATTTATTGCTCTGTGGCCCAATATGTAGATTAACTTTTATATCTAGGGAGAGAAATAAGGCATAGTTTCACTTTATCACCAGATTTAGCTTGTTTATGATGTGTAGACAACTGGAGTGCTTTGTGGTTATGTTTTTGGTAATCTGATGAATAATCTCATTTGTACGACTGAGGTCACACATCTTCATCACTAACTTAACAACTGATATCTAATGTTAAGATTAGAAATTCTTTGCTTAAAGACTTAAAGACTCATTGCAGCGTCTTCTCATTGTCCTGTTCAGAAGTGTAGGGAATGACAATCGCACTCCACCCTTAACTTTACATTCGGAATGTTTTCAAGACCTCAGATCCACAACTCTGATCCGTCCCAACTAACTCACCAAACCAACAAACAGTCAGATTTCTCAGAGTTACAGTGCACATCATCTGTATGCGTCACGTCAAACAGCTGCTGAGGTATTCATAACCTGAGATCAAGGTCGGATTGCTGTCATTGATCGGCAGAAACACCTAAATTGAATTTGTATCCCTCATCTCACCTTCAGTGCAAACCCTGTGCTGTCATAACCGGGGCCCAAACCTGAATCTTAAGCCCCTGAGCATGAGGCGACGTCAAGGAATAACAAGGGCCATCGATATTCTGTCATAAACATGCTTGCTTCTTGTCCAAAGGCATGTGAACAGCCACATACTTGGCAACTTCAAGTTATGACGGTCAAGGTAGAACTGACTTTGAGGTCTTTCTGGTGCAAGATGCTACACATTTTCAAATTCTTTTAATTCAATGCAGGCTTGAAACACGAAACCTGTCTCACTTTCCAATAATCACAATGTTTTTGATGATGACCAAAATATATTCATATTTGGATATCATGCACAGGCACAAGCTTAGAAATGTTTGACTTGCAAGGTATTGCACGTTCAATGTCAGCTGTTATGGTGAAGCTCAAATTCAAAGCCGAGGACAAAGAGCAAAGTGAACTTGAACTCTCAGGAAGTTTTGAAGCATCCTGGGAATCGAGGACGAGGGAAGGGCGCCCAAACTCCGCCAGCTTGCTATGGAGAGTGGAACACCAGTGAAATATTGCCTCCAGGTCCATCAATCACTCTCCATATTAAAGACGGGGGGGGAGGCTTAGGCTTCACCGGCCGCATTTGACATCAGCCTCAAATCATACAGCGATGAGGACATCACCCTGGTTCAGAGGATGCTCTAGGTACGCTCATTCTGCCCACGTCGGCGTCTCGACGGGGCCCGCATTATCCACGGCAACAAAAGGAGGAGCCGCTTTGTGCAATCAGCGCCATTCTGTACATATTAAACAGCGCAACATCTCAACCCAGGTTCATTTTAATTAGAGGGGAATTTGATCACCGCCGTCTCCCACAGGCGCTTTTGATGTTAATAAAACAAGCTGTACCTTCGCAAAAGCAGAGCTCTCCTTCCAAGGCAAAGGAGCTGCGTGAGTGAAGGCAGGGGGGAGGAGGAGAGGGAAAAGTTCCTTCTTCCAGTCAAAACTACAGGGAGGTGTCAGACGAGAGGCTGTGATCCTCCGCCGTGTTGGGAAATATAGACTTGGCTTATCAATGTCGAACGCATCACTAACTTACGCATGCAGACCGTCTCATAATGAGCGTCTGAGGTCTTTTTCTGTTATAGACACCTTGGTGTATTCATTCTTAGGACGTTAATAACAAATGAATTAGAAGATGAGATGATTTTTGTCTGGATGAAAGTGCACAGCAGAACAAATGCTTCATTCCAACGGATGTAAATTCTCATACGATAATCGCAAATTGTGATCCATGCAGATGAACGAGCTAGGATATCAAATATTCTGGACGGTCACTGGATTCAAAATTTCAACCCTTCTCCAAAGGAGCACAGTCAGGTATTTGCTTCTATGCAAAATCAAAGACAGTTTGCTTTTAATATTCCCACAAGTGGAAAAAGTCAGCACGCCATTCATTTTTTAGATTCAAATTGATCATTTGTCAGTATTCCTATTTTTCAATGCCAGATTCGACCCTCTTGAGCATGGAGGCTACCACAAGTTTGTGTTGCTCGCTTTTATTTTGAAATCTTGTTTTGATCTTGAATCTTGAGTTTTACCATCAAGTCTGAAATAACCCAGATCGACCAAAGGAATCATCAGTGCAATTTTCCAATTACATTTAGCACTCCCATATCATATACTCACACCACTGTGCTTGACCTATTAATTAGACCACTGTCCCTGTCCCAATACACATGCACAGGAGCGGAATCAAGCTATAAATGGAGACATTTTACCACTTCCAACTTTCTCTGTGTGATGTCAGCGTACATGTAAGTAAATGTGAATTCGCTGCAGTGATAAAGTCAGAATGTAGTCTTAATGGGATATGTGAATAAAATGTGGGCTTTACTGTTTTTACAAAAGGATCCAAAAGGATGTTTTTTTGGAGCATGTGTGGAGCACATAAACCCAACTGCGTTATCTGGGTGTGTTAATCCGGTTTTGAGAACCCCAATTTCGTGAGAGTTTTAACATGAACTTTAAAAGACTAGTTTTGGTCAGAATTAAACAATAATTTGTGTCTTCCTTGTCTTGCACAGATTACTACTTACTGTTGGTAAAATGCATTCATTGTGGTAAGTCCTGGACAGATTCATGCCAAATACACTTATGTTTGTTGCCATCTGAACAAAGCACGAGTTCCCAGCATTCATCAGGGGTCGTTGGTCACAGAAACCCAGTTTATTAAATCCATTGACGACCCACGTGAGAAATTCGCCCTCCATTTTTTTCAGGGCTGAATTGCATATCCAAGCACTTAATCTACAGACACACCACCCTTAAGTTTTATTACCTTCAAAGTACATATCAAAGGCTTGCTGTATAAATGGCTTAATTAATTTAGTTCATGTCATATTGTGGAACCAAACTCTTCACCTCTGTAAAGGCCCATTGTGTTATAGCATTTGTTTTTATTTTCAAACTAAATGAAGTGAATGGTCATCAGTCCCTGAAGTGAACGCTCCACCTCCCTCTGGCCTCCGGGCGGGTCGTTAAACAGCCAAACCAGCGAAGGAATGAGTAAATAATTGAACAAATAGATGAATAAGTAAAAAGGGGTCGGACTATGCGGTGGTTAAACAGAAGGAGGGGGCAGAGGGAGGGAAGAGCCGGGGCGTTCAGCTGGGGAGCCACCTATGGCAGAGGGAGGGCAGCTTTCTCTGTTTTTGTGAACATGCACCGTCTGTACAATCCTGAACCTTGGCACCGGTACAGGCATCTGCTGCCGGCCTCCCTCTGCCAGTTCACCGTATACACACAAACATCTGCTTCCCTGCACACAAAAAAGGGGGACACGAAGCCCTTGACAGGTCTGCATTTTGCCATTCTGCCTGGCCCCCGCTCGCCGGTTCTTTACACAAAAACCTTAATGCATCCTGTCAAGCCATTAGCCGGTGATACGATCAGCTCGCAGGCCCCCATTAAGCCATCAGTGTCCACCTGTGATAAAGACGACCATTTGTTTTCTTAAAGCCCTACTTAATGTCTGTTTAACTCAATTTGTCAGGAAATGTGCAACAATTTCCTCCCCCCATGGTCCTGAAATCTGGTCAAGGTTCAAAAACTCTGAGCAGGAGAGGCAGGGATGGATTTTCTGTTTTTTTCCTTTTTGAGGCTGCATATTCAAATGAGGGGATTAAATTGCCTCTCATATTGACGTATCGTGTTGCGCGAGCACTGAGAAGTGGCCTGTGTTTTCCCTCTAAAAGCTGATTTTTGGACAGCAGGGGCAGGAGCTGGAGGTTGTTTTGCCTCCATTAGCCTCGGTCCACGGCCCCTGCTCCCCTCTCCTGATGTGACAGCACTCTAAATCCAGCCCTGCCGTTATTACCGGCGCACATGCCACGCTGCAGCAGCAAAACCATAATAACACCTTTTAACACAACATTGTCCCCGGCGCTCGCAAACACACATGTCGAATGTCCCCCCCCCCCCCTCCTCCTCCTTTCCCATATCCCCAGTGAGGACACCTAACAGCCACTGAAACATCTGTTTATGTTTTGTCTACAGATACATCATTTGAATTTGGGGATGGCGGAGTGGAGGGGGGGGGGGCAATTGAGACAGGGAGTGAAACATAATGATCCTTAGCTGTGTTGTAATCCCAAGCGCTTGAATCAGCGGTTACTTCCAAAAGGGAGATTTAAAAACTAGCTGGGAAAACAAAACGAACTAACAACAACAACAAAAAAAACAAAACTATAAAATAAATAATTGCTGGCACCGGTACCCTTTTTGGTGTCAATCATTGCCCCGACTGCCCCTTCTTCCCTGGCGGTGGAACACGGCCCGGCCAAGCAGACAGGAAGTGGAGGGGCTCCTGGTTGTGGCGGCGGTGGCGGCACTGTTGACATCTGTCGTGGTTGGAGAGCTCAGTGCACAGGAAATGGGGTGTCACGGCGCGTGCTTGTTGGCCATTATCCTGGCATCCTAATGAAGTGTGGGCAGTTCGCAAAAGGGGGTCTCTGGATGGCATGTCGAATGCACGGATGGGCAGAGGCGGCAGACACACACACACACACCATCCCTTCACCCTCACTCTCCCCTTCAAATCCTCCCCTTCTTCAGCCTGTAGTAGCCCATCTGCCTGAGCCGCCAAACTGCACCCAACGGGATGGAGGCTGGTCTGGGGCGCATGCGCCACGCGGTTTCCTGTGACAGGCTGAGCGCGAGGCCATTAGGCAGCTCGTGTGATTGGAAACACACAGTGAACAAGTGTCCTCTCGGCATGGACTCTGCCTCACGCTAGGAGAGCCGGGCTGCGGCGGTGCACCATCATCAATATACCTGGCCCTAATGGTCTTCGCACCACAGATCAAGTGGTGTTAGTCGGATTCCAGAAGGGCCTTAGGTGCCTGTTTATTGACACAGCAGACAGAAAAGACTCCCCTGACTAAATGTATTTCCACAACATGTCAGCACAAGATGTCCCTGAGTGAACATAATCATACATCAAAATGGCAATTTATAGAAATCTACACAAAGATGATGGCGTATAATATTTGAAAAGGTCAAAACTGTGCGTCTGCTGCATCTATTAGGAAAAGCCGAACATCGCGGTAATTCTAAACAGAGAAATCAGATGTGACGACTCAAAAGATGACGCATAGTAACTGAACTGAGCTCATGAGGGAGTCAAAGGGACTCCCACCTTTCTATCCATGCATCTTTCTATCAATCTAGGAACAATAATTATAGATATAAAGAAGATTTCAGCCCCATTTTCAAACTCTTTATGCAGACATTAAACAGTGGCAACCCACTTCTGTCAAAAAAGCTTTTACTAATTACATGAAACTTTTCTTTTTTTTTTCCTGTCCAAAACTGCTCTGGATTCCCAAAAAGCCCAGTCTGCTCCAGACTGCTTTAAAGGCCCAAACAGCCGTTTGAGATCATTTTTTAAGAAATGAGAAACTATAAAACGGCTTTAAGAATAGCTATTTATCTTAGCCGTTTCTCTGAATGGTCAGATGTTGGTGTTGGTATCAGATCATAGAAAAAAAAATCTAATTTAATTTCATAAGGGATAAAATTCTAAGAAAAAAAACGTCTATGGCTGTTTCCTCCTTGTACTTACGATGCAATTTGCAAGAATCCACTGTGTCTGTGTGAAAGCAGCCAATGAGAACTAAAAGGAGGATGTGACCAGGGTCAAGCATCTACAGTTGCTAATATTACCAGCCTGTGACTGCTTCCTCATTCGGAGGGGAGGGGCTTCTGGTGACAGAGCTGAAGCCCAGCAGAGAGGGATTTTCCAGGTAAAGAACATGAAAATAAATAATTTATTTATTTTAGTTGCTTAACAACTGCTATTACACAGAAAAGAGGCCGCGTGTAAAAGGCTTCATCTAACTGCTGCAAATACATGTAAATGTGCCTGGAAATTACAGATGTAAAGAGCATTTTACTCTAAAACAGGCTGGAATTTTGATCATGGACAGCAATAGTCTGAATGAGGGTTTCTGTATGGCTTCCATAGAACTGCATCTGTAAATATGTCCTTCAGGAGCTCACTGAGTGGCTCTAAAATCAATCGGCTATTGTCACTCAGAAAAAGCTATAACTCCCCCCCTCTTAACACCCTGTTAAGCAAACCCCCCCAAAAAAAGATCACCTAGGTTAAGTGGACTATTTCAGAATTGTTATCATACAGTGATCTATCTGTACAGAAAAAAACACACAGTACTCATCAGCAAGTGGTTGCGTGTCAGCTTCTCTCCACACAAATGATCCCTCTTCAGGTAAAGAGCCTCCACTTAACTTGTCTGCCCATAACAGTAATGGGCTAATGTGCCGAGTAAATGTAGCACTACAGCACTGAGTGTTTCATCAATACGTCCGACTGATGCGGGACAGAAGGGGGATTATCACGAGCGCCAGATGCTAAGCCACTGAAACTGCACACAATCAATTAAGTCCTCTGTGCATACTGTACTGTAGCATCACACTGGAGATAAGTTTATCACTGAGGCCGTTTCCCAACTGAACAGGAAGTCAGATCTTTGCTCATTTACAACTGTCATCTGTAACTGTCTATATGTCTGTAGATTAGGATCATTTATACATTGATGAGGGCATTTAACAAGGTCACTGGAAGAAGGGCTCAAGTTAGAACAAGAGACAAAGCTGTGCTTGACTGATGCAGATTACTGATTCTTGTGATCCTGAGAGTTAATGGAAGTCCGGAGACATCTTTCCTACCCCTGTATAGTCTGATTTCCATTGACAACGTATTCTGTCCGAGTGTCATGGTTCAGTCAACAGTGCAGCCACTGTCCAGTGTCCTCACTGTTTCACTTCTCTTCTTATCTGTCTTCCTCTGTCTCCAGTGAGATTCTGCTTGCACACTTTCATGAAGCAGTTCCTGTCCTAGAGTAAGAAGTGTAGGTTGACGTCATCTCTAAACATACTCATATTTCTTGGAAATTAATGTTTGAAAAGATGGAGGATAATTTTTCGTGTTTAATGAGACACGATGGCAGGAATTCTAAAGAGAAAAACACTGTTTATACTTTGAGCAAAACTCAAAGTAGGTGAAGGTAAAGGGACAAAACTCCACTGCTACATCTCTGATCTGATTTAAACTAATTTTGCAAGGCTAAGGCTAGAGATAAAACTTCAGTCCTTCGAGATATGTCGACTGGTAACTGGTACTGATAACTGTTTCATCCAATACTTGTTTCTTTTATTGTTTCTTTTAATGTATATTATCTAACAAAACAGTCAGCTGTCCCAGTCTGTAGTGATGATTCATGTTGGAGACTGTGAAATATGTCCGAGCAGAGGCCACATTTTCCTTTCCGAGCACCAGCACCTTGTTTCCATTATTCCCAATGGGAAGAGAATGAATGCGGCTGCCTTGAGGAAAAACGCTCCATCCTGCATCCATGTTGAAATTCTCTGAGCTTTACCCGAAAAGAGCTGGTGTCATCACTGTTTCGTTGATTATCATACAGCATTTATGCCTCCTATTCACTGGCGACTTGCTCCGCCAATCATGCCTCTTTGACTGCCGTTTATTTGTGACAAATGCTTCATATCATCACGCAAAAAGCACTTTTTCTTCAGTTTCCACTGTTTAGTTTAGTTTAGTTTAGTTTAGTTTAGTTTATTAGCTTATTTGACAGGGGCCATGTACAAGACAGTTCTAGTACCAGAGTTAGCTAAAAAGCTAATTTACATCTGTGGTCCCTGGGCAGGGAACTAAAACACACACACATACACACACACGTTAAAAACATAGACAATACATGCCCTACTGTTGCCACTACAAGGCACACACTAGAAGCAGCAACAACGTCATACTAAAACATTAAACCATATACAATCACATTATCATATGACAAGCAATACACACACAAAATGATACACATACCATATGGCAGTGCTTACTGCAATACAGCACATTGATTAATGGTCACATCTTTGATCAGCCTTTAGCCATGTCTTTAATGATCGTTTAAATTGGTTAAAAATTGTACTGTTCCTGATATGAACTGGAATTACATTCCATTTTTTAACTGCACTAACAGAGAAAGCTGATTGACCAAAAGAAGTCTTCCTGTAACCCCCATAACAATCACCTCTCACAGAGGACCTTGAGACTCTTAATTTATCTCTGCAGAGTGATATACATTGCTTAAGAGGTGGTGGTGCAAGATCATTAATAATTTTATACATTAAACACATATCAGCAAAACAGATAAAACTATCAAAGGACAGTAAGTTGTACTTTGAAATTATAATACAGTGATGATACCTTCTTGGCTTTTTGTCCAGAACCTTAAGAGCCATTTTGTAGAGAGTGACTAATGGTTGTATGGTGGTCACACCTGCCTGTGACCAACTAGTAGAACAGTATGACAGATGTGAAAAAATCATTGAATGTAAAAACAGTTTAGCCGCAGGAAGTGGCAACTGGTGTCTAATATGCCTAAAGTTCACTAAACTAGCCCTGACACATTTTGATGTCTTCTTAATGTGCTTTTTAAATGATAAATTAGAGTCAATGATAACACCCAGATACTTGAAATTGTCCACATTTTTTATGCCCTCCCCCTTAACAAAGATGTCAGGTTGCTGGTTTACATCACACCTCTTGATGGAGAAATACATGGCTACTGTCTTGCTAACATTCAGAGTAAGACTGCACTGAGGACCGTGACATTTTGTGTAGCAATACACCTGGTGTGTCAGGTCAACTTTCAACCTTATCAGAACCAGAACCATCCACCCACACAGAGGCGACAGTCCGAGCAGAGACTTGCCTCTCCCCAGCCACCTATTTCAGCTCTTCCAGGGGAGACACTGAGGCATTCCCAAGCCAGTCCGCGTAACTGGTGATGCTGCCCAAATGTGCTTGTTAATCTCCCTCTCCATTTAACACTCAATCCTAACCCAGAGTGGGTTTCAAACTGAAAATCATGGCCTCCATTTCTAATTCTTATCCCAGCACCTTGCCACTTGGCTGCAAACCTATCGAGTTGCAGCTAGACGTCTCTACTCGATGAGGCCAACAGGACAACATCATCTGCAAAAAAACAAAGATAAAATCCTAAGCCTAAACGGGAAAACGTCAGGTCCTTGGTTGCACCCAGAAAACCATAACAAACCTCTGGCTGAGTCTAAAACTACTTACAGTCATATTTCCTTTGGTGAAACTTGACCAAAGTAGGCCATTTGTGTGATGTCACGATAAAGTTGTGCAGTAATCAGGTAGGACGGACACCTTCAGCTTGGTACTCCGTACAAGAGACTAAATGGAGAAAAAAAAGCAAAAACTTTCAGCAGTCTGAACATAAAGCCAAAAGTAGTTACGTCCTCTTCTGACTAAAGGTCAAAGTCATTGACCAGGAGTTAATGGACGTCTGAGGAAAGATGAAAAAAGATACCAGTGAAAGGGGGCTACCATTCTAAAGCTTTTGAAAATGACTATAGGTAGAGTTGAACTAAAGTGTGTTTCTTCTAAAGACATGTAGGTTTTTTTTTTTTCTCGACTTAGTATGCTCAACAGATAACTTAACACCTTTTAAGAGCAGCACCTTCACAGCAATCAAAGGAAGAAAAGGTCTAAAGTGCTAAAGCACCCAGTGATGGACAACACTCTTTTTCAACTGGTGACTCCTGCAAATCACTTTATAACAACCCGATCTCTTTGTCAGACCCAGCAGAAACAATGATCATCTACCTGGAGACCAGCTGGCCCACAATCCCCTGCAGCAACTCTACTCCTGACGGAGGAAGTCGGTAGTTAACCACATTACCTAACATGTGGTGATGGATGCTGCAGCTCTCTGTGGGGGTCAAGGGTCTGGCAGTCCCCCTTGCAGCAAAGAAGACAGATGAGGTTGGGCATAGCGGCGAGACACCTCCCTTGCTCAGTCTTGTTTACTTTACTCCCAGAGCAATCTGATACCTCATTGGCTCTCAAAGGAGTGCCGGGTTTGATGGCACATGATTAACGCCGTCCACGGCAACACGACACGACAACGTTTGTGTAATCACTGCTCCGGCTCAGGAGGAGTTGAGGTAATTCTGCTCAGAAATGGGTATTAGCTTGATAATGCGAGATGTTTTTCCACCATTATGTCCGTATCAATCACCGAGCGCTTGAAGAGAAAACGGCGATTCAACCAATGCAAAGCTGATGTGAAGAATTTCCTCATTAGAATAATGTGTAAAAATGGTAGAATTAGCCAAAGATTATATTGAAAGATTTTAAATGGATCAACATGCCCTCCCTGACACAACCGTCTACAAATCACAGAGATCCAGCAGGAACAAGTGTGAGGGGGGGGCTGGCTGAAGCTTAGAGATGCTGACTCAGCTTTAAATGCATTACAAATGACTTGAATGGCTGGCTGGCGGATGCACTCTGCCAACCCTCTCTATCCACCCCTCAGTTCTGGATACACTTTTACCTCTCAGCCACCTTCAGTCTCGCAGCCTCATTCATCATCGCACTGACCGTCTGTTTACAGTTAATACTCTCTGCCTCCATTTTGCTTCACACGTACATTCAAACCCACCTCTGAGGTTACATCGCGAATACTGGCATTCACACCGGATGCGCTGGTATTGGTTAATGCGTCATCTTTTTCTTGTCATGAAAATATTCTTTAAAAAGAAATAAAAATAATGCATCCGAGACAAACGGGTGAGCAGAAGACAGGCGTCGTGTTCTCACTTTTCTGCTTTTTCATGCAGGTTTAGTCTAATGGGTTGTTGTGTGTGGAGCTCGGGTCGACAACGGGGCAAATGAAGTTAGGAGACGCGGGCTGAAAAAGGAAGAAAGAAAGTAGGAAAGAAAAAAAAAATTGGAGGGTGCGTGTTGCAGGCAGAGGGAGACTGAGAAGCGTTTGAGGGAGAGACTGTAATGAATAATGAGGACTAAAAGAGATGCAAAAAGGAGGAAGAGGATGTGGAAAATCAGGAAGAGAGGAAAAGAAAGAAAAAGGTGCACGAGTCAGGAGGGGGGGGGGGCCTCTTCGTCTAGACTCTCTACAAATTGTAATTAACAAAAACAAAAACCTGTCTGCCCCCACCTACTTCAAATAGACCGCCGCGGGTTACTGCAAAGCGTTACCTTGATGTTCTGCCGAGCTTTACCTTCTCCTGCATTCTGATCACTGCGCTGCTCTCCAGCCCGATTAGGACGATTAATATTAATGGCGTGGCAGTTTCTCTCTGCTGATCAGAGCTCTCGGTTGACTGGAACCCAGCGTGGCGCCGCACCTTGCTGTAGGTGACTGTCAGGTTTGATTATGGGCAGATTAAGGGCTCTCTTTCCCACTGCCGCTGTTCGACATACTCAGATAAGCTGCATGAGCGCCGGACGATTATTCACTGTCGGAGCACATTGAGAGGTGAGACTGCGAGGGTCTGACGGCACCGTCAAGTGCGGCCGGCCACACTGCAAAAAAGTGTCCGTCTGTGGCTGACAGTCTTTAGTTACAACAGGGTAGTTGGAAGTTAACCAGGATATGCAAATTAGGCTCAGGCTCCTATATTAAAAGTAACATACACTGGAAATTCTCTGACCTGTATCTTGACCTTGTGCGACAGAAAAGTTAAAAAGACACATCATGCCGAACGTGTGTCTGCTGTGTTTTTCTTTCTTTTTAGTCACCTTCTCGTCTCTCATTCTCCCTTCCATCTTCCTCACCTTTCCCTCTCCCTCCTCTCCCTGCTGTGTTGCCTTCCTCCTCCTCTTCCTTCTTCCTGGTCCATCCCTCTCTTTCGGCTCCATGACCCTGGCTCCGACAGAAGATCAGTGTGCGACTCGGAGCCTCCGGCTCTTCTCGGTGAGCAATGATCACCTCTGTTTACCCAGACGCCACCGTGGTGACAGCCAACTTCTCTCAAACTCTGCCTCACTGAGGCTGAGAGTGAGTGTGCGGGCCTTATCTTGCCTCCGCCACACAGAGGATTACTTTACCACAGGAGATATAGTCGAGGATAAAGTTATGCTGCTTCACCTCTCATTCCCCCAAAGCTTACAGACAGTCCAAGAAGCGTGTTAACAGCGATCTGATAGCAGCTGACAAATACAGTCGCTCTTTGTCTACTTATTTTCCTGCCACTTGTGCGATTTTTTATTTCTTTTTTTCCTTCCTGGGAGGCAGAAATGTGCCGTTAGGATAATCATTTGAGAAGCAGCAGCTCAGGTTGGTCTACTCAGGATCTCGGTTGAGAAATAGTGGAAACTGACTGTTGCAGCAACCAACCTGCAGGAAGCTTCTTTTCTTTTTTTTTTTCTTTTTTTTCATGCAGAAGCCAAGGAAAATGGATAAACAGTGTGGGAGGATGGAGAAAAGCCCTGCACTCAGCAGCTTTGAGAGTCTGAGATGTGAAAAGTGACTGGTTGATTTATCACGGAGGAAACAGAGCCACAAAGTACAATTTTCTACCTTAGCCACAAACAATAATTCATAATGATGTCGCCTCCTGATAGCGGCAGACCTTTGTGCTGCGTCGGTCCTCGAAAAGGATCGTAATAAATGTCAGGACTTTGCAGGTAACTACTTTAAAAGCCATTAGAAGTCGTCATGATGGAAGATACCGGCCGCCGCTTCATATATTGTGATACAACTTGCCGAGAAAAAAAAAACTGGAGGAAAATGAGAGGGATGTTTTATTGTGAGCTTACAGGGGCTCAAGGACTGTTACAGATAAACAGGTTATGTCAATTAAGAAGGGCCTCCCTGCACTGCGGCAGGAGAGAAGCTGCTTGTGCTCCTTCAGATCTTCACACCTTGCTCAAACTGACAGATATTAACAGCGCGCGGAGTCAGAAAATGTACAGCACACCATTCTGTAGTCCCGTCATGTCTCAGCGTTGACCTTTCAACTGGAAAAACTTAGACGGAGTACTCCCAGCAGCAGCCATGCATCACGGTTTAATGGCATGTCAGGAGAAGGCTTGGTTTCTTTTTGTTGGTACACATTTTTTATCGCCACATCGGCAGATTATGAGAGAGCTAATGAACTCTGCGGATCGGAGGACTGAGGGGGGGGACGACAAAAAGCCCCCTTCTGCTTTTGTTCCAACTTTTCAGGCTCTAAAAAAAAAAAAAAAAGGGGAGACTTAGAAGTTCAAAACGAGCCCATATTGAACAGGGAATCTAATACAAAAACTAATACTTGCAGGAGCAAATAAGCAGGCGCGGATAAGGCCTGGTCTTTATGTACACTCATCTCTGAGAATATTGGATCTTAGCGCACTCAGTGTCATTCGTTTTGCTCTAAGAAGAGCTCATAAAAGCAGCGGTTGATGTGACTTTAAAGTTCCCCGGGGAGACTGTTTAAAGACTCTTTAAAGCCACCGGCAGAAATGTTTGCAACAACTCTGGGATTAATAACAATGAGTTTACCTACACTTTCATCTTCTTGAGATACAGTAAATCAAATTGTTTTTATGCCTTTTTTGCAAGAATGAAAACACCCCACTTAAAGGTACATCTCCTTTCTTTATACCCACAACCAGGTTTAGGTCAGGTCGAATAAGCTTCATCCAGGGTAGGAGGCTTTTCAAAGACGCGTATTAAAAATTGTTTTCCCTGATGTTTTTTTTTTTAACAATAAATTGAGAACGTACTACTACCGAGTCAGCTGGTTGACTTAATTAAAACATGAAATTTGAACAATTTGTGTCCAGTGATAAAAATCATTCTGGGTTGTTTTCATGCTAATTGACATGAAATGAACTGCATGGGGGGGGGGGTGTACGGGCTCAAAGCATTTTGTGAAGTAGTCATGAAAGGATTTTTTCACATGTGGTGGGTATCATTTACTTTGAAACTAAATTTTTGCTTTCATTTTTTTTTTTTACAACGGTCCTTGCTTTTTGTATTTGTCTTCTGCAAAATGTTGCAGAGTTTTCTTAAGATCTTTACTTTGTTCTCTTGCGCTTTCTCATGTTTTGTGAAGCACTGCAGAGTATTTCTTCTAGTTGCTGCTGATTATTTTGTTGATGTTTTTTTTTGCGAGGTCACAGCACTTTTACAGTTTCTTCTTAGTCACCTTCTCCCTGGATGTTCCCTTTCCTTTTCCCCATGCGCCACTCATTGTGTGGTTTGAAGATGAAAAAACTCTTCAGGTAGGTTAAGAAAAAACATCACGGTTTAAGTTGAAACTGAAACTCTAATCACACTCAACATAAAGACGGCACACCGGCCAGTGACAGTGTGTATCTGTTAGTCCTAGTTGCCTCTGGTAAAAGTTTGTAAAACTACCAGCTGAAAAATGAGACGGGTGTTGATAGTGATCCTCCACTCTGCATTGCTGCATCTCTGCTGGTGGTGTGCATCTGTATTTCTGCATTGAATCTGCATTTCAGGTTCACTCGTCACAAAATCAATCCAGTTTTCAGTTCTTGTTCTCTTTGTTCTTCTACAATTTAAGCCGATAGTCCGAGTTGTAAGAATCTGACGCATTCGGGGAAGACGTATTTCCATGATAACGTCACTATAGCTTGCTAGCCAGGCTAATGTATTGCAGGAAGCATATTTATAATGTTTCAGTGTTAAGGGTGAGGCCGCCTTTTTCTTGCTTTGAATAACTCAAGCCCAATGAAAGACAATTCTTATCAGAAGTGTTGACCCACTTCAAGAATCAGGTCTATTTTTCAATACTGCGTTTCCTGCGGGTTGAGATATCACCAACATTCAGGTTTTCAGTCTCATTTTCGAGTGAGTCTTTTCTCAGTGAATCTTTTGATAATAATATGAACTATAAATGATCAAATAAAAAAAAAAATCTTTGCAATTTTATGATGAGAAATGTTGAAAGACTCCTTTGGATGTGTCTTATGTGTCTAACCTGTTGCCAATTAACCTAATTAGTGGCGTCCAATTCCAAGTTGATATGAACTGATGTTTTGCCCTAATTTCTATTAAATGGCAGGCTTTAACGATTAGCACACACTCGGACCTTGTACTTGTTTCACGCAGTGTCCGATCTCCTTTGCAAACACGGCTGTATCAACTTTCAGTCGTAGCACATGTGAGAACAACGAGGCACAACGTATATCCAGTGTTTTGCATTGTTTTTTTTTCTACCACCTCTGTCCTTCCTTGTGTCTGTGAGTGTCATGCACGTGTCCTAGTTTTGAAGCTGCATCAGTGAACATGGCTTTAAGCGAGACAGACATGGACAGAGAGGTGTATGGGTAATGCAGCATGAGACTGTCTGTCGTATCACATGTGCAGGGCGTCGCCTGCAGGGAAAAAGAGAAGGAGAAGAGGTGGAGAAAAAGGGGAGTGTAGCTCTGAGGAATCACAGTCCCTGTCGCTTCTCTTCTCCCACGGGGAGGACTGTGTGCTTTCCCCATCTGCCTGAGGTGTGCGTGGAACGGTGTGTGAATCTGTGTGTGTGTGGTAGTACAGGCTTGTACGAGCGGAAGGGCCCTGCAGGGACTTCTGTTGTCCCCAGACCCCGAGCCATGTGCCACGCTTGGCAGGCCCGTCCCCTCTGTGCCGAGCCTCAGGTCGTTCTGGGAGGAAGAGAAGGTGGGAAAGATTCTCAAGGTGACCTATGTTGATCCACAACTGTACAACTGCTGTGTTCGCCTGTTCAGACTATTACGCCACCACACTTTAGCCTCAGCTGGAAATGCATTTTTTTTAATCAAGTAACACTTGAAAACCTCAAATTTAAGCTACGGTTCAAATGTGACTGCAGCGTGTGTGGTGCGAACCCAACAAAAATGCAGAAAAGAAAGCCAAGAAACAACGTTTAAACTGACATTTCAGACCATATGTTGGTTTTCTCATGCTGCTTAGTCTTAAGTTTGATTGTTTTTTTCCAAGAAACCCAGAGCGATGCTGCTGCGTTTCCGTTTTGTTGTCTTTCGTGGAACACGTTTCTTTTGTTTTTTTCTCACCTTGATGTGTTCGCTGTTTTGTTGCGATTTAGTCTTTAATTTTTTGCCTTGTTTTGAGTTGTTTCGACTGCTTTCTTAATTTGCCACAGTTTGACTTTGTGTGAGAAAGCTCATAAACAACGATAAACTGAAAAATAATATCCAACATGTGCCTCAGCAGCTGGAATAAACAACATTTTATACAAGTTTACACAAATATGACTGGTCTCGTTGAACAAGACTGGAAACAGCCCTTATTTTCACTTCAGTGCTATTTTTGGTGCACGCTTGTCTTGTCACAGTCGAGTTTGCCGGTGTTCTGTTCCGTTACATGAAGTTTTGAGGCTCCAAACTGCTGCACGCCAAACAGAAAGCTACATCCACCCTGGGCGATAACAGCTTACACTAGATCTCACAGAAACAGCACAGTTGTGAGTGTTTTAATTGAAGAGCGCAAGAGAGGTTGGTTCACGCTGGGATGATGTGGGAGAGGGATGGACGGATTCAAGAAGCTTCATTTAGATCCAATTTGTTTGAATGACAGGTCATTTTCAGAATGTAACTTGAAGGGTTTCATTACAAGATGTCATATATCTATTCTGGGTGAAGGAGACAGGCTCAACTTTTCAAACGCATCAGTTATTACGTCCTCAAAAGCTGAGCTATTTTAATAGAGACAGTCTTCGGCTACCTAATAATGTCCTTCTCTCTGTGAAGTGAGTTTGACTGTAACCAGAGAAGGCGTTACATTATTCCAACTGATCACACCTGATGTGTTGGAGGTGCTCATCTCTTGTAGATCAGACGAGCAAATTATGTTGACTTTGTGAGATGGATTTGGAGCAGTGGGGATGACGTTTTTTTTCTTTGCTTTTTTTTCTTTTCTTCAAACGTCAAAAAGATTGCTTCTTTCAAACAGAGATGACAAAGGAATGCGAGCAAGGCAGCTTTCGCTCAAAATGATTTGACAGCATTCAGCCGCGTAAAAGATGCAAAAACAAACTGCTGATGAAGAGTTGAAGAACAGGTGTGCTTGAGGTTTGGTTATATACAAAAAAAGATGATTTGTGGTTGCTCTGAAGCATTGTGAGTCTATTTCCATGTATTTTGTGTCTAACTAGCTCTTTTTGTGCCACATTTTGGGTAATTTGTGGGTCACTGTGGTCATTTTTGTAAAATTTTGATCATTTTACACTTAAAAAAATGATTTCAGTCATTCTCTGTAATTTTCTGTCTTCGTGGTTGTTGCATCAAGTTTCTGATTATTTTGTCATGTTTTTAGTGATCATTTGGGTTATTGCGCATCTATCTCTGATATATTTGCTTTTTTTTTTTGTCCTATTCTGAACATTTTTTTCTGAGATTTTTGTCTATTTTTGATCATTATTGCGCCAATTTCATGACTTGTCCTTCCGGATGATTTTCACCTTGTTTTAAGTTCTATTTTTAATGTTTCACCTGTCTTGGTTACTTTAAATCATATTTATGTACTTTTGCTGTACACTGCTGCCAAAAATGAAAAACATTTTTAGCTCAAACTACTTGGTTAAGATTGAAGAAATTTGATAAGAGAGAGAGAGTGTCTCAATCTAAGTCCACTGGAATTTTTCATAGTTTTTTGTAGAGTCACTGCTTCAAGCTCTTTGAGACATGCTCTTGTTAGATTTAAATAATAATAATAATAATAATAATAATAATAATAAGATAACCCTCTGCATTGGGTTAGGGTTTAGGTTTAGACCTTCACAGTGCCTTTATGAGTCAGTTTGGTGGCCTGGACCAAAGCAGGGGTGGGTGATGATTTTCGAATATTCGAGCAGCCATACAATTGGAAATGATCTAATTGTTTAAATGCAACAGCAACAATGCTGTTTTTACCCAACCGCCAGGCAGCAGTAATGCACGTAACTATGTGCTACCATGAAACAACAAAACACATTGTAACTACTGCCAGGCTTTGGTTAAAACAAGTGTGGCGCTTTGAGCTTAGATGCTTACCAATGGTGCACTAATTAGAAAAGCATGCAAAGCCAAAGATTACAGCCATCAAAAGGATCTGTATGGAACTCTTTAAGAAACATAAATTAAAACAAGGTCCAGTGTAAATTGCCAGGTCAGGGCATTTCATAGGTTTACCACAACAATGCACCGTCATCCGAGAACAAAGTAGCCCAGATAGGAGCAACACAGGCATCGCATTCCTCCTGGATCCGAGGGCGCAAGCACACGAGGTTCACGAGTGTTGAAGCAAATTCTGCTGAAGCAGCTCTGAAGACGTGGAAGGGATGTTCACAGGTCAGTACGACGAAACTGAACAACTGGCCAAAAATCCAGGAAGCGATAGTGTGTCCGCCTCTGTCATTGCAGTCGTGTTTGGCTGAGTTGTTGTGAATAGCGCTTTGGTTTGAAATGTCCAAAAATAGACCACTGTGTTGGACTCAAGACTGAGATAAGAAGTTTACTAAGTTTTGCCTTTTCCATAGAGTGGGACGACATTCTTCCATTTCTGCATTGCACACTGAGATTTTTTTCATACAGTCCAAGCGACCTTTTCATTCATGTCTTCTTGCCCGATTAACGGCTACATCTTTCAGCCTCCACGACTCGAGTTTCCAACATATCGTACCATACAAAATGTCCGGCTCAGAGCAGAAACAACAGCGATCAAAGCCAGGAAATACTTTCAACGGACATTTTCTTCCAGAGAACTGCCCTTGATGTGTAAAAATGGCAGACTGTCCCTTTAAGCATAATCTTCAATGCAGAAAACTTAAATCTAAAAGCGATCACTGCATCAGAGACAATTACCGGTTTGAAGTTGTCTACGAGGACTCTTGAGGCTTGAAATGCTGCGTTAGAGCAAGAAAGGTGGATGCAAACCCAACCATCACTGCTCATTAAAAACTCACAACCTGATGTACAGAATAATTCAATATCTGTGCAGCACAGAGAGGATGCAGTTTGATATTCTCAATCATCTCATCGGTGGGGGATTTTATGGACTAACTGTCCTTTAAAATGTACCATAATCTGTTTTAAATGTGGGCTATCAATCATTTTGGAAGAGGAGGTGTAACATCACATGAGGGGAGTTAACTCTTCAGATGGACAAGGGAGGTAATGTCCTTTTCCTTGGACAGGCTTTTACACCCCTATCCAAAATAATACGATATTTGAGCCAACAGTGCGGTTTACTACCAGCATGGTAGCATGTATGTGCTTTCCACTGCTGCCAGAAACAAAGAGAGTAGCTAACGAGATTGTGGAGTAAGGGGAGGGAGGGGGGGGCAGTCGTTAACGACTATCCCCATTGGCTCTGCTTTCATCAGATAGGTGGCACCGTGAGCTAATCCCCAGGCTTAGCTGCGTGTCACCCAGCACGGCACCCAGCCGGGTGTCGCGGGGGCCACCCTGGCAGCTCCGACGGGCCATGTGGCTGTCCCTGCATCCCTGGGGAGGTTCACAATCCCGCCATGTTGCATTTACCTTCTGTGCAGGTGGCCTCTTCGGCCTCTCGCTGGCTATCACCAGAGTTAGAGCGGAAACTTCTGCACGTTTTGGCGCAGAGACGCTGGAAACTGTTTGTACTTTAAACCCACAGACAAAGCAGCTTGATGTTAGTAAATTGTACATCACATGCATTTTCCGACGTACTTTTAGATTCTTGGCGTCCTTCGCGGAGCACAAAACCCTGAATGTGGATTGTTATCTGCAAGTGGAGACAGGCAGGCGACAAAACGCTTTGCCTTTCAGCGCACCGGAGCTGAGGCTTTTCTGGGGTTACAGCTGCTGGTTTCTGCGTGCTGGCGGCTCCAAATATCTATCAGCCGCTTCATCTGTAAAGTCATCACCTCATCTTTAACATCCCTCCTGTCACATTTTTTGTATTTCAAACCTGCCCGTCGCCTTCTGTAGACGAGGGCGAGCATCGTGAGAGCAGCAAACTCTTCCGCACTTCGTCAGCTGTTTTTTTTTCCCCGCTCTGCTTTTGTGTGTGTGGTCTGTGCCTGCAGATTTGAAGTTTACTCACAGATGATGCAATGATGACACTATTTATGGGCAATGAAGCTTTAGGGTTGAAATAGAAATTCTTATGTATGAGCCGAAAGGCTGTTTTCATTGTTTTGAAAGGAAATGGGAAAAGAAATTGCTCTTAATGACCAATTTTGAATCCATTTTAATATCAGTCGTCTTATTTGAATATTCATTCTAATCTCTTGTTGATATTTATCTTGTTATTCAGTTTACCGACTTGCTCATTTACCTTCTCGGTGCATTATTTTCGAAAGATCCTCCCCTCCATTCATCGAGCTTTATCATTCATTACTTCTTTACTTGCTTTCCACATCTGATTTCATTTCTTTGAGGCCTTTTCCTTTAGTCTTGTGCAGTTGACTGTAACCCTCCTCCTGTGGGCCGCTTTTAATGCTCCTGATAGAAAATTAAGTCTCATTCTACTGTTGCTCCTCACTGTGAGCTGTTCCACCCAAAATGTAAATGTAAACATTACACCTACACCATACTCATAATATTCCAGTGTGGTAATCCTCAATCAACAGGCCCCACTGGGTGGGGGGGTTTGGGCCTCTTCTGTGTGTTATGCGCTGGCAGCAGGCCAGTTCTACCCTCTGCACCAAACACTGAGCGGACCCGGCTGTTTAGTGGAAACAGACAAGCCAAATCGGCGAAGAGTGACCTATTTTGTTGCCGTGTGCCGCTGGGAGTGTGTGTCTGCCCCCCCCCCCCTTAAACTAACCCCTGCCTGCTCGCTAACCCCGCCCCTCCAAACACTGGAAAGAAAGAAACTGAGAAAAAGCCACTCGTGGATGAGCGGCCTCGACGCCACACCCACTGATGTGGTCCGAGCTCTTCCCCTCCGTTCCCTTTTCGCTCTCCACCCCTCTTCACAGGCACCTAATTATGAAAACCCTGACTCATTTACATGGCTATGTTTGATCTAAATTACACTCCAAACCACACCAAATTAGGATCATCTGTGAATGTAAAACACTTTTTCTCCCCCCTCACCCCAGCACTCCCTCCCTCTCCTGGTCTGTGTTCTTGCAGTGAGCTCTGCAGGGCACATGTTCAAATGATGAAGGGGGGATTTACAGTTTTTTAACGTTCTCTGGAGACCTGAGCTCTGTCCCACCCCGCCGACTGAGAGGGACCGGAGTCACCAACAATTATCCGAGGATGTGATCTGCGCCCCCTCCCATCCTTCGCCTAAATTAGACCGAGCCTCCTCTGACTGATTCGACGTACAGGCGGCACATTAATTACAATATGCCAATGGCTGGCCCGGGCTAATTGCAGGCGCTTATTATGCATTCATGTTCTCATAATGTACATCATCTTTCCGCGCTCTTCTGTCTCACACCAGCCTCTGCTGTTTGTTTTACCCCATTATCAGCTCTTAGACTGTTTTCTCAAATATCTTAAAGCAGCAACCCTGATGGTTTCTGGGGGTTTAGAGTCCAAACAGTTTGCCACATTACAAAGAATCGATTTCACAAACAGAAACAGACGCGTGGTGTTACTGCGTCCGCGTGCCTCGGGGCTCACCCAGACTTCAACAGAATTTTACATTTCGTCAACGTGAGATGAGCTTTGAGCTTTACATTCGGCTTTTTGACATGGAGGCAGATACAAAGTTACATCAATGTGTCTTCATCGGGAGAATCGAAATGAAAATTATAAATCACAAGCCGCAGATCCAGTAGTTGTAAAAAGGACTATAATGAGCTCATGACAAAGGACTTATTAACCTCTGAAAGGCATTGTTCTTGGTTTAGATCCGTAGGCTACATAAAGCATAATTACTTGGTAATAAGTGAATAATTAATTGTAAATAAATACATATGGTTTCTGTCAGTCTCAGTAAATCATTGCTATCTGCTCAACGGTGCACCAATGCTAGCAAATGCATAATAAAGCATGTTTTTATTTTCATAAAAGCTACAAAGTCTTAGAACATAAGCCTTAAAATGAGGCATCGTTGAAATTAGCCATGTTAAACAATAATTGTTCAAAACTGGTTTTTCTTTGGACATTTTTCACTAATTTTCTGTCCAGCGCATGCACCTGACCGCTTTGTGTCTCTTGTGTGTTAAACCACTCAACACTGACCTATAAACCATTCAAGCATGACAAACTCAAGGGATGAACCGACACATAACAGACAACTGAGCAAAGAATCCGTTTTTTCTTCAGGCACTTTGTGAGTAGCAGCCTGTCAGAAAGACACATCATTTGTTCCCATTTCTTCAGTTTCAGAAAAAAAACGACGACACAGGTTAGCAAACATATAATGGTATTTTGGACCATTGAGGTTATTTTCAAAAGAGTCATGAGCTGAAAATGTGCCCTATTTCTGCATAATGAGGTGTGTCCTTAAAAAAAAAAAAACTGAGAATACTGGACAAGTGGAGGAGAAAAGAAGAAGTATGATGCCTGAAAAAAAAACTACAGCAGATGAACAGTATCTGAAAGTGATGCGTAATCCATCTACTGTTCACTGAGGCCTCGTCTGAAATGGTCTCCTTGGAAGGGTGGCAGTCAAGAAGCCATTCTCAAGAAAGGGAAACAGGGAGAAAAAGGCTGAGGCATGCCAAATGACACAAGGAGTGGACTGAAAATCAGTGGTCTTATTGAGCCCCGACCTCAACATTGTTGGAGCAGTGTGGGATCATCGTGACAGAGAATGGAAAAAAAAGGCAGCCAACATCCAAAGAAGAGCTTTGGGATGTCCTTCAAGAAGCCTGGAGAAATATTCCTGAGGACTACTTAAAGAAATGAGAAGAAAGCTCGACCAAGAGGGTTCACGCTGCGTTGAAGAATAAAGGTGCTGTTTAAAAGCAGAAAGGACCATATCCAATTTGGTTGATTCAAGCTTTAGCTTTAGCCTCAGCCACAGACAACTACGTGTCAATTAAAATCAAAATTAGAGAGCACTTTAAATCTTCTTCATTAGTTAAGTTATTTTTTCCCCCTGGAAGATCAGTCTGTATGATCTACTTTCCCTATTTTCTCTTAAAAACATCTCATATCTTAAAAGCAAAAACTCGAAACC
Source organism: Odontesthes bonariensis (assembly GCF_027942865.1). NCBI lineage: Eukaryota > Metazoa > Chordata > Actinopteri > Atheriniformes > Atherinopsidae > Odontesthes > Odontesthes bonariensis. The sequence continues at coordinate 14,428,321 of NC_134516.1, read as the reverse complement.
CTTTTCAGCCAGAGAAGGCCCATTTTTTCACAGCTACATTCTTCAGCTTCAGGAATATAGGATCATCCGTATTCATAACCCAATACGTTTTGCTTATGGGGGCAGAGGTGGGAAAAAAGGCCCTGAACGTTTTGGTCAGTTTGACACCCGTTATCTGGATTTTTGTGAGATAGTGGCGCCCCAAAAATGGGTCAAAACACGCTGTGAAAAGTTAAAGGAGAAGAAGAAGAACTGTTTTTGTGAAATATGAAAACTATCCAGCTGATATTTGTTCTCTTACTTAAGAGGAAAATAATTGTGAGGGGTCTGTTATGATTAGAACTTATGCAATTTGGGTCCCTCTATCAAACAATTCAATTTTTTTCTTTATGGAAAACCAAAACATATGCAAAGGAGACACACTTCACGATAAAGTTATTGAGCTGTTTTTCAGGGAATCATTACATCTTTGTTTTTTTTTAAATTTCTTTTTAAGAAAAGAAAACTCCACTTACAAACGTTCCACTTGCTTGCCGTCTTAGATTCTTGTTCTTTTGATTTCATATTTATTATTGTTACAGCGGAGAGTCAGTCCATTAATAAGTTAGGCTGAATATGCATCATTTAGAATCACAGAATTAATGCAATTAATGAATAATGAATGACTAATTCCACGCCTGGATATAGAAACCTTTGAGAGAGAATGGTCTCTAAAGTGCTATTCAAATATCTTCAACTGAAGGTAAAACTTTTACCTCTTTATTTTTTCTTTCAAGGCCAGGACATGTTTCACTTTTTCTGTTTATTTTGAACACAATAAATGCATAGCAGACAGGACTGGAGGTGGGCCGTGTCGGGGTGATTGCCAGGTGCTAAAGCCAAACCTGTAAGCGTGCACAGGTGAGAACACGCACACGGCTTTGCAGACGGCACCCTAAGACGCAAAGGCAGTTGCCTCTCGCTGCCATGTGGAGCCACCAGAGTGCTAAATCTTCTGCTGCAGCTTTTGACAAAAATGGCTGATTACTGAACTAAGATCAAACATCTCCCCACAAATCTTTGAACAGGCAGCCAAACTACGGCGAGGACTGCTATTCTGAGAAGTTTGTTTTCATGCCTTCTGTTGTGGTTTGACTGGGCGGGTGAGCCGTGCCTCGCTCCCCCAAATCCGCAGAGCCTGGATCCAATAAGCCACAGTATCTGACTGCGGCGGTGTGGTTGGCAGAGGCAGGACGCTTCAATCTACCTACTGTACCCCCTTCACTCCTCAGCCTGCAGCTTGTATGTGCTTTTTTTCCCTTTCAACTCTTCCCCAGAAGACTTAATTCACAACATGTTGCGGGTATCTTGTGAGCCTTTGTTTCTCTTTATCCCAGAGAGCATTCCTAAAAGACAGTGAACCTAAAGAAAAACTGAAAGCCCCACAGGTAAACATCCAGAAAGTCGCCCCCAGAAAGCGAAGGACGGCAATTTTTATCGGCTTAACTCCTCTCAATTTCAACCGTCATATCAATTCATTTCAATGGCAAGACCTGGAAAAATGCAGGGTGAATCGCCGGTGATAAAGTTCAAACAGGTCTTTGGCGGAGTTGTTGAGGTTGAAAAGTGTAATACTGCTGGATGCTGGCTAAGCCGTGCGCCTGTTTGGTCCAAACTGGCGCCATAAGTTTGATCAAACACATCAGTTCTGCTCCTCTGTCTTTTGTCATCTCCCTCCTTTTTCAACCTCCAAGGTTTTGCTGCAGCTTTCAGTTTGTTTGCACCGCTGGAAAAAAAAAAAAAAAAAGGAGAAGGAGGAAAGAAAGAGGCATACAAACAGAGTGCGGCTGAGGCAATGAAAACCCCGAGGGGTTTATAAAAACATCTTACTCTACAACAAGAAAAAAAAAAAGAAAAAAAAAAAAAAAGAGGATTAGATTGCTGCTGTCATGGAAAATGCCTGTAAATGCAATTTGGGTGTTTTTCTTTTGCATACCTGAACTCAGAGTTTCCATGGTCATTTCATGTGCTGTAATATCTTAAGAACCCTGTGACCCTCAGGGAGTTTCAAACTTTATTTCTGATAACTTTAAAAAAGCATGCGAGAATGAAAACAGAACAGCAGCATTTTTCTTAACCACAGCTGAATTTGCTACGACTTTGCAATTTGAAAATGTATCTACAATGTGATGAACTGATATATGTACAGTAAACTGTATAATTAGTCATATATATACACATACATATATATATATATATATATATATATATATATATATATATATATGAATACATTGAATCCATTCAATTGAAGCCATTGTGAAGTGCAGTGGGATCATGGGAGATGGAGTTTTAATGTGGAGGAAGGGCAGATTTTCATTGTAATATCACCCGGTCTAATGTGAAACAGGAAGAGAACAAGAATGTTCCTGTCAGTGCTGATGAACGTGTATTGTGCATTTTTTTTTTTTATTAATTGAATTTTTACGAGGTATGCGTCTGTTTTGAAGAAGACCACGATTTTGTTTGAAATGCCTCACGCAAACTAAAAACACTGATCCCGTTTTCACACCCTTTTAGCCTCCAAATGCGGAGTTTTCCACCTGCGCTCATGAGTACCTATGAGTAGCGTTTTACATGCTACAGACAGCTTCCCGACGGGCGAGCTAAAGCTAAAAGCTAATCGGAGGGCGCCGTGAAAAGAACAAATTCTTCTTCATGCAAAACAGCTGAAACCATCAAAGGTTTCAAAGTGGTTCAAGCTGGACCTTTATGGATTTCCATGAGACTATGCTGAATTACGAGGCTACGTTTCTATTGCCTATGCGCAGAATGACAGTGCATGAGGTTCACACTGAGTTAAGAGTACTGAATGAAGTCACAAAAAACAAACAATTCCATTTGCCATAGATAAAATAACAACAACTCTTCTTCTTTGAAATAAAAGTGTTTTCTCAACAAGCTGACCCGCTATCGGCAACAGAGCCTCTCATATCTTCTCATATTTGAGGAAGGAAGTCATATCTAAATAGACTTTTTTCCTGTTAGTGAACGGAAAGTGCAAATTTAGATAAGAGTAGACCGGATTGTGGCAACGCCAGTGTTTCTTCCTTAAAGGTAAAGTAGGTTAACCGCACATTTATCGTGTAGTGAAGGCGAACAGCAGAATAAGACATAAATGTCTCATAGTTTTACCAATGCAAAGCTTTTCCTCTTCGCCCGTATTGCAGATTTCTAATGTTTGGCGTTGTTTGCTGCGCCGTTTTCCCCCTCTTTTGGGATTCGTAAAGTACTTTTCAATTCAATCCAATTTAAACGGTAATCGCTGTTCCGAAGAGTGTTTTCCTCTGCGCTTCAGGTTGACTTTCAGAAACTCTCTCTCCGCAGACCTGTGACCCATTTATACTGCTGTTGGTGATGTGAAAAATAAAATGTTTTGTCACTTTCATTATTTTTGCAACCAAAAATAAAGCCGAACAAAAGCCCCTCAAGGTAAAGTGAAGACGAGCATGCTAAAATCAAAAACACAACAAGGATGCGAGTGCTGCTCAGAATGGGGGTGGGGCTCTCATCTCGCTGTCGTGGGGTCATTACCTCTAACACTTCTAACCTCTCCACCTCCTCGATAGCGTTCCGGCTGTTCCCGTCTCAATAGGAGACACAGTCCAAACGTCAACTTGCCAATAAAATATTTCTCTTGGTTAATAACTCCTACAAGACGCATTTTAATATGTCCTCCGTCGTCTTTTGATCTCCTGAGCTGTGTTTGCCGGCACTCAAGCAGGGGCTGGGTTGGTTATAGCCAAGGGCGCTGGGAACCAGCGAGATGGGGATGCTCCATGAAAATCTGACTGTCAACGTGCCCTCCTCAATTTATTAAGCGGCACTCAGCGTAGGGCCTGGATTTTGACCCTAATAATTCAAAGCCTAGAGGGGAAATGGCATTGAGAAGCAAGCTCCACATCCTGTTGTGCCACGGTCAAAATGAGATGCTAATTAATTACCATTGGCATCTTTAGCAATGCGTGTCAGCTCCGATTTGGTATATCAGTCTGTTACGGGATCAAACTGAGGCATGCGAGGCCGGAGCTGGTTCCTGCAGCTGCTGCGGCTGGATGCATAGGTCTCCCCCTGAGGTCCAACAAAGGCTGACTGCAACCCCGTGCATAATTAGCAAGAGTTTAACTGCCCAACAGCACAAATAAACCATAATGAATCTGATCACATTATGGATCAATAAGAATGAATCAAGCAGCTGTCGAGAGTCGTCTATTCAAACTAAGTCTGGCCTGTGCATAGGAAAATTGTCTATATCAAGGCCTTCTGCATATGTTTTCAGCCAGAAATTTAAGGCTCTGCAGGAAGAAATGCACCTTGGGTAATGTAGTGAACCACTTAATGCTTAAACAAACCTATTAAAGGCAAATGCAAAAGAGTTTAAAGTACTTAAACTGTATAATCTTTACATTTATTTTCCATGAATCCATTGATGTCCATTTATTTTATCACAAGGACTATCTTTATATTAACCTGTGAAATCAACATTTTATTCCAAAAAAAAAAAAAAAAATGTTTAAAGCGAGACATTTGACTATTTCATGAAAAATATTGGCTCATCTTGAATTTAGTGGCAGCAACACGTCTCCAAAAAGTTTTTTAGGATTCTGGCTGCTCAAAAGTCCTGAGTCGTCTTTGTTTCATGATGCGCCAAATATTTTTCAGCTGGTGAAAGGTCACCACTCCAGCACCCTGACAGTTGTACGAAGCCGTATCCAGTATGTGGTTTAGCACTGTCTTGCTGAAAATTGAAAGGCTTTATCTGAAAAATACGTCATATTGATGGGAGCATTAGTGTTGCCAGTTCCATAGGCCCTAATGCCACTACCAACCCATAAGGTTAGAGATGAAGACGTTTGAGAACATGAGAACAAGCAGATGGTTCCTCTCCTTTAAGTCTGGCGAATGAGGCGTCCCCAATTAAAAAAAAAAGAATTTTCAATTTTCTTTACTTCTGAGAGACTCCTCCTTTCTAAGGTGCTCTTTTTATTCCAAATCACGTTACTGACTTGGTGCCATTTAACCTAATTAGTTGCAACATGTTCCTCCACTTGTTTCTTTTTAGTGTCACTTAATTATCCAGCCTTTTGTCGCCCCAACTCCACTTGTTTAGACGCGTTGACCGCCATCAAACGCAAAACGAGCTGATATTTTCAATGAAATTATGCATGTCTCTCTTTCAACATTTGGCATGTTGTCTAAGTTCTATTGTGAAAGAATGGGTTATGGAAACTTTTTTGTCACTGAGGCTGTATAATGTGTGGAATCTCAGTCATGGTAATAGTGAGATTAATAATCCATCCACTGGAACACAAACTGGCTGCCATTAGAACTTTACACCATCGGGCTGAGAATGCCCTCACTAAGGCTGAGGGAGGACAGAAGGACCACACTTCGAGAAAGCATTCCATACCTGTGGATATCCAAACGGAGCCTTTGTCAAATCAGCTAAGAAATCAGGAGAAAACAACAAGACCAGAGGAAAAAAGAACAGCAGGCACAAAGACATTTTCATTCCACATGCAGCAGGAGGTTCCTGAAAAAAATCTGAGGGATCCTCTACAAGCAAAAAAGGACAGCAATGTACAGACTCTGGACAGAGAACACAGATGGCATGAGAAAGGAGTCAAGGAGGCCAACTATCTTTGAACAGGAGAGGTGGCCCCAGATATCACCTGTCCAGCACCTACAATGAGGTGGTCTTGCAACCACTCGCGCATTAGATCTCGTTTGCTTTTCTTTAGCTTAACCGGGGGATTTGCCATTTTTACTTTTAATGATGAACACTTGTAACAATAAGTAGGACAGCATGCACTCTGTGATGTTTGACCTGCAAGAACTTCAAGAAAGATTTCAAAACTCTGCAATATGATGGACATACTTCGTCCAGCATTGTCCTTTTTATGCGGCCCTCGACTCCAAAAAAAAAAAACATTTTACATTACAATCAAGATCTTTCGTCCTCAAATATAATTTTCACGGAAGGCTAATAGCTAATTGACTATTAACTTTGTCTTAGTAACTCTGAAAAGAGACAAAGAAATGTCATGCAATTGGAAGAAAATAGGTCTGTGAGTGCTATATAAACAAATTAGGTTAACACTCCTGAGGATGTGGCCTCTTCCTCAGTATACACAACCAATGCAAAATACAGGAAAAAGTACTAAATAAAGAAAATGAATCCATCAGGTTGACCAGGTTCCAATGAGGGAGGCCAATGGCAGCAGCGGCAGTCATTAACTGGAGCTAATAAGCACAAGGTCAGAAGATTTCTGAATTATCTCCCCTTCTCCCCACTGTTCTGTCAGCCTCCTATGAAGTTGTGTTCAAGAGTGGGCTCGCGTTAATCAGCGGTTTAATTGCCACTTGCCTCCGAGTGTGTGGGGAATAAGGCCAATTTCCCAGAGTCTCTCCTTCAGGAGGATGCAGACAGGTTCTTGGAAAACGAGAAGTCTGTCGATGTGGATTCCTGTCACATATGGGAGTTTGTTTTTAATGGTTTTGGAATCGTACTCTAAGAGTGTGTGAGTAAGCTTATTGAAAGCAACCATTCTTGATAGTAGAAGAAGTCAGGCCCAGGTGAGGAGTTGAGTCGAGTCGAGTCCGAAAGGGCAGGAAACGATGCTGTAAGTGTGTCATCACTTGACCTTTTTGTTACAATAAAGTTGCCTGCAAATGTTTATGGTTTTCTTTTTTTGCCGTAATCTGTCAAGCATTGACAGCTCTGAAAAACCTGTTTTCGGATCGTTTTTTTTTTTGGGATTTAACTAAATGTTGAGGGGTTTTTGGTGAGTTCGTTGTTTTGTAAACGATCACCTGTGAAACAGCTTTTTTGTTTCGACTTCATCTTTGCTGTGCTTTGAAAATTGTTGCCTCTCGTCTCTGTTGTTGTGTTTTGTTATGTGTTGTGTTTTTCATCAATTCAGTCTGTGTGTTTAGTTTTGTTGTAAATAGCTAAATGTTTTGTTATTGTTTGGGGAAATAAGTTGTTTGAAATGATGTGTTTTGCAAAAAGTCAATTATTTACTCTTTCGCGTTTAAGTAGGTGTTTTTGTTGTGTTTTGCTCCTTGTTGCGTTTTAGGTGGTCCTGTGTTTTTAGTTTTTCGGTTGTGTTGTGGGAAAAGCTCTCTGATTTGTTGTCTTTTGTGAAATGCCATGTTTTCTGTTATGTTTTTAGCCTTGCTCTGTTGTGTTTGATGTCACTTTTTGTGGTACAATTTTGTGCTTTGTACTATAAACGACAGTATGATGAGGCAGTATTATTAGCAACAGTCACACTTTGACAGGAGTACCGCTGTGTAATTGTGTAAATGTTATAAGTTGTATCATGTACGCACACATGCTTTATGTTATATAAGGTAACAGTGGTAACAGTTAAAATCAGGTGCTTGTGCAGTCTCTTCACATTTATCTGAATTAAACTGTATTTAGGTCTCTGTCTGTGTACAATAGTCCTATTGGTTTAGCATCTCGTCCTCATATTATTGCATTATTCAGTAAGTGCAAATTGTGCATCCCTTTAATAACTACATGTCAATGTGATTAATGGACATTGCTTGATAAATTTCCTGTAATTAAGTGTCCACCTGCAGCTAGCCTGGAATCAATTACCTTTTTGTTTATGCAATTTCCTTGAGGTATTTAGCTATGTGCTTCCATTATGGAGTTGTAAGATAATATCTGCTTATTCTGCTAATTCCCTTGTTACCTTATGTGACATAGCGGGCTAGAGGCCTGAAGCAAAGAGCAGAGCAGATGGATGACAGTGGAAGCAGCTCTGGTGCACTCGTGGCCTCGGCGACTGATGTTTGCCGTCTGGTGGAGATTAATAACAAGACCAAACAACACTGCATTTAGTTGTTTCTACAGTTTACCTGCATCGTGCTTTTTGAACTTCTGAAAGAGACCGGTGTGTCAAAAAGAAATCACACGATCAGAAGTTAAACGAACACAGAGTAAAGTGTGCATTCACAAAGACATGAGATGAAATAGGTTCCAGATAAATTATCAGCAGACGTGCAAATTTCATACCAAACAGCAGGCAGAAAACAGTTTTCTGGTGAAAATGTGTTGAACTACAGCAAAACATTTACTGGTAAAGCTCTTCCTCAAGATATTTTTAAAGAGGTATTACAACGATTTTACACATGAAATCAGTTTCCCATCATGGGAGGTACTTCTAAGCCTGTGGAGAAGTGGGAGGAAGTTCAGGATCCAGTGTTTTTGGAGCTTAAAGGCACAGTTCAGCTCCTTTGAAGTGGAGTTGTGTGAGGTACTAATCCATAATCAGTACTACCTACATTAGTTGGCGGTCAGCAACCCTCCCGGTGGGAGGAGTACCGGCACAGAATCTAAGTAAACATAATTTAGCCAGCTACAGAACTGCTTTCGGGCAAAAGAAAAAAAGAAAAAGTTGAAGTGCCTGCCACATTACTTTACCTTGCTGTGAGAAAGCCCTGTTTTACACGAACCTGAAGAGTTTACTTTCTTCTAACCTCTTTTCAAAGCCGTAGATCGCAGGAGTTGCATATCTTATGTAGCCTTGGTAGGTTACCTGTGTAACTTCTAGGAGCTGGCAATGTCGCGTTCCGTCCTGACCTGATCACAGGCCCTCAAGGCCATGATTACCATTCCACCACAAATGAACTTAAATACTTTTGGGAGAAGGGGAGTGGCATTGTACTTCGATAACAATGAAATATGTGGTAATGCCCTTTCAAATTCAGCTTGTACAGGCAAAACACTCACTATTGGGCCTGTAAGTAAGATTATTCTAATATATCATAGCTTTCTGACCTAAAGCAGCTAATAGAGTTGGCTTCCCCTGACTTGATTCACTTTGTGCAGGTGAAGAGACATGATTTCCATCCCTTATCCACCCTCTGTCTCCCGCTCCGCCAGAATCAAACGTAGCATTACTTTGTTATGTCGTAGGGTTCTAGCTGACATCCTTATAAATAGTGACCAACCACCTTGTTGCATTCTGGTATTTGGGAAAACTTCCCAGATCTGTGGAAACAAGGTTAGCGACCGTTGGATAATGTCGCTAACTCAGCAGCACACCTCCTCAGTTCTCCACTGGTTCTAATCACAATACAGCAAAACTTCTCTCTCATACACAATATTATGCATAGAAGATCTCAATGCTAAACCCCCTCCTGCTGAGAGGTAATTACAGGACCAATCTCGAGGTGTGCTCGCCTCCCTCTTCCCTTCTTGCCACTCATACCTTCTGAACTTTTGGGTGAGACTCTTCAAGTTTAGCGACTTTACAGTAACACCAGTAACACCAACAACACTTTCACATTTAACCCAACACGGTGAGAAACGCCCCACTGAGCATCCACCTTCATCCACCTCTCTGACAGAACGAGCTCTCCTGACTCGAGCTGCTTTGGCAGCATCAAACAGTCATGCGGTCATGAAATCAGATGACTCATTAGTGCAACAAGGGTGACCTTTTCATAAGGGCGCTGACATGTGCGGAAGGTCACCGTGGTTAAATGGCACACCCCTAAGTGACTGTCAATCAAGCGCCTGCCAACGTGTCGCCTGTCATCGTGCAGTAAATATTATGCAAGGACGCTCATGGAAATTAACCTTCCACAGCTTGTGCGCGGCGCTGCTTGAACAGCAGCCAGAGCATTTTTTTTTTTTTTTTCTATTTTTTTCCCCCCAAAAAATGTGTGAATTATAAAGGTTGGCAGCGGCTTTGAGTGTGACAAACTAGTTGTTTATAAGCAGATTTGTTTTCAAACCACCTGTAAAGACGGCGGTTACAGGCAAGATGACTCAGCCAGCCAACAGCTCAATTTTCTGCCACTCTGTGAGGTATCCAGGTCTGGCATTAATTCAGCCCTGCTTCGGGGCTCATCAAAAGTAAGTGAAGGTGTGAGATTGGAAATTGTGTTTTGGATTAGCTTAGCTTTACCAGCTTCAAGCCCTGACAAGAAGCGACTACCGGCGCTCGAGGTGAGCCTGTGCGGGAAATCCGTTTAGAAAAGACTGTCGGTGGGAATAAATGTGGCAGACATGAATGAGAAATAGAATTGAGTGTGTATTTCAGCAGCCAATCACTTGAGTGGGGCTCTCCAGGAATACAAGTGAGAAGTGGGCAAATAATTCCACTCCCTGCGTCCCGCTAAAACATGTGTATCGGTAAAAGAGGCCCGGGAAAGGTGTACTTCACCCATCAGAACACCCTAGAGTTGATAAATATGAGAAGGGAGGCACTTGAGCCATCACATCAGCTTAAGAGAAAAACACGGCATCGCAGTAATGACTGAGGCCATCAGACAGACGTGCATTTATTACGCGTCAATCTGGATCAGCCCTGTGTGCTTGTCGAGTAAAAAGACATTCTGATTCAGGCTGTAGCCAAGTGTCGCTGTATGAACTCTGATGAAGACTGGCAGAATAAGAACACAGATATACGGTACCCAACAAAAGTCTTCAGACACCTCTCGTTTCTTTTCATTTTGACTTTCTTGCAAACTTTCCATGTGGTCTTGGCCAATAGTTCTCCGGGCTTTCTGAGGGTCTTTCAAAGCTTTTCTGTGGACGCTTTCAGTCCAGCCCTTGCGACCGCCTTTTTGTTTGTGAAGCCTACGTAACGCCGACTTGAATAAATCATTCAACCCCCGAAAAAGAAACCCCAACTCAAGAGATGAACCAGTGTTGCGTCAAACTATAACAGACAACTCATCAAACTGCCAACTTTGAATCGTATCTTTAAGGTACTTCATTACTGCCAGGCCTCACAGAAAAACGAAATGTTTTCCACTTTCTTTTGTTGACTCAAGAAAAAAAACCAGGAGTAACAGTTTGAAAGATATAAAAATGCACCAAGATGTTGACATTTTTTCTTTTGAACTCTGCTTTTCCACTTTTCTCAACATTGTTAAGAACCCCCCCTCACAAAAAAAGAAAAGAAACAACAGCCCACATATGTCCCTTTCTCTCGGCTGCACGATCAGTAATTATGTTTTTTGAATATATCACAGGGAAGTTGCAGAAAACCAGACACCCTTCAACTCTGATAGGCAGAGTTTAATTGGTTCAAATATCAGCTCTGGAAATAGAGTCAGTCAGAAGCGAGCGTTACGTAACTGTAATTTAGTTTGTTATGGGTCAGTGGACCTCGGCTCTGACGGTGCAGCATTTAAGAAATGTGACAATTCTCGTTAAACTGTGCGAACGATGCAGATCAGAAGGCAGGACTCAGCCTGCAGGTTTCATTCGGGGCTCCGCCGACGAGACCTCACATTATTTAGTTGAACAAACGATGATGTTTGAGGAAAGTTTGGCCAATTTTACGCCAGCAAAAATCCAGTAAATAAATGAAGCAGATTAAAGCTCAGAGTTTGGAGCAACGGGCTTAAAGTTTTGGGTAGAATGTGGATATAATGATCAGGAGATGATTTCTACCGATTAGTCAGGTGTCAGAAGGGAAGAAAGTACGACACGTACACACATGTGTAATCTTAAAGGATCTCCTACATGTCGCTTCTTCTCAGCTCTAATTAGCGAAAGAGAGGCAGCGTCTTGTTAGGCCGAACAGCGGAGACAAGACACACCGCGGTGATGATGTCATGTGCAGACAGATCCTGGAGCTGCTCCTCAGACGGTGAATAATGGATCAACTGCTGGATGTGACAGTGTTTTTCTGATTCACAGCTGGAGGCCTCGACATTGACATGAAAGTCATTTGGATGGAACCTCCGAGCCCACAGAGTCGGTTTCGGGGGAAAGCTCATCAGTCTAAAACATGACAAAGGTAGAAACCCAGTGAGAAAACAGGTTGGAGGAGATGTGTCAAATGTGTCCCAAAACAGAATGCGATTATTTCAAACTCGAGTAAATCTTACTCACAAGGACCCAGAGATCACAGGCTAAAACGCTTATTTTCAACGGTGCCCCCTTTTCATGAAATCATGTTCTGAGGATGAGCGAACATTCGAAGGCTTTGCAGTTTTACAACGAGTCTCTCTGCCCGTCTTTCCTTCTGAGAGACTCTGCCTCTTTCAGGTGCTCTTTTAAAACCATCCCACCTGTTGCAAAATTGACCTAATTACATGCCTAACACGTTCCTCAAGACGTTTTTATTTTATTTTTTAGCATCACTTTCTTTCTCACCCTTTTGTCGATGGTTTGCTGCCAACTGTTACGGATGGGTTAGGTCTCTTTCCTTTCTAGTTTTGTTTTGTTTGGAGCTGGTGGTGGACACGTGAGGTGCAGCTGTCACCATGGCAACTGTGACGTCACCTCCGGTCCGTGGGTTGGCGCAAGGTTTGATTACCTTATTTAGTTCACCTGGGAGACGGTGAATGGAAGATTGACACTCACTCGGAGAGACTGAACACCCGCTCCAGCTACCATAGACTCTCTCTTTTCCCCCACTTGAATTTGTGACTCGGTCACCACGCGTAAGCTGGTCCGCTCAGGAGAGCGGGGTGCGGGCTATCCGGACCGGGTTTGACGACGCCATCGACATCTGACCGGTGAGCTAAGCTGCACCTCTCCCTCACCTCTGTCCACCTGCCAGCTCTTTGTTTTCGTTTATTTTCATATCTTTAAGTTATGGAGTAACAGCTACAGGGTTTGTACCTGTGTCTGTTATCTCGCGTAACACAACGATATTAAAACGAGCAAAATAGTAAAACGGATTTAATATATTTCCTGCGTTCTATTGTGAATAAAACATTGACATTGACAGACTCGGACACTCTTAAGGTCTAAAAACACAACTCAGTGTTTCCCATACATTGAGGAAACTATGGCGGCCCGCCATAGTTTCCTTTTGGCCGCCATAGTTTCCGAATCCCAATCGTTTGAAACACAGCGTTTTTTGTTTTTTTTTGAAACACAGCGATTTCCTCGAAAACCAACCAATATTACTATACAACAGGTGAATTAGTAATTAAACATGTCCTAAAGTGTGCAATGTCAGAGTTTTGAAGTTTAGTGGCAAAAAGGTTTATGTGTTATTAGTCGCTGTCGGGGCGATTGACACACACGTTATAGATCAGTGGGTGCGCGTGCAAAAAGATCAGCTGTAATCATCGGGATTTCGTTGACAAACATATTTTTTTGACCTATTTATATTATGAGAAATAATGTGAAATTTGAGCAATGACGAGTTCACTTGTATGTTGTCCGGTATGTTGCATAAAAAAATAGTAAGCTCAATAGTTTCTGTTTAAGTTCTGTTCAAGTTTCCAGGTGTTTCATCCGTCCCGCATGTGTTTCAACCGTCCCGACTAGGCGGAGCGGGGTGAAGTTGGTTTTATATTCGATATTCGCTTATATTCCGGCTTTGTAATTGTAATAGCGTCACGAAAACCGCACCAATTAGCCTCAGGATGGTTTTAACATTTACAGAAAACTAAGACTAACATACCACAGGCTTTATCAACTCACCAAAGTAAGCAAGTCTGGCGAAAGATCAGAGTAACCGCGCCGAATATACTTCTAAGTGAACTACGGCAGCCGGAGCGCTTAGGGACCGTCGCAAAAGTGCAACGCCTTTTTTTGTTCTCACTGGATATTCAACCAATGAACACCAAACCACTTCTAATGGGTTTGTGAACTCACTATAAAGCTTTCACAGCCTTTTAGTTTCCAGAAAAATCATTTTAGGTAGAACATTTACTCAGTGTGCATAGTTAATTCCATTTTAGACTTTTATTTTTGTAATAGCTCTCTTGTTTTTAAAGATATCAAAACCAAACCACTTCTGATGTGTTCCTGAACTCATTGTGTACTTCCCACACCCTTTGTTATCAAGGAAAACCTTTTCAAGTTTCTCAAAAAGGCATAAGTATTCACTGTATATGATCCATTCATATTTTTCATGAAGTTTAGTTTTAACCTGTAAATATTTTCTATTAAAATTGTTATCATTGGGTTTTAATGACAAGATGAGGTTTCCTTATAAGCCCACAAGGGTTTCTGACATCTCCAGCACACATTCCTTTTTTGTTTTTAATTTGTTGTGTTTTATTGTGTATTTTTTTTTATATATTTGAATGAATGTGTGCAAATCAATCGAATAAAATAAAATCTGCAGTCGCACAAATTTACGCCGCGTGAATTTACCCCCCCCCCATAGTTTCCAAAAATTCTGTGGGAAACACTGCAACTCCATGTCGGTGACCTTCAACCTTCAGTCAGCTTAAGTCTTTCCAAGAGAACACGGTCAGAAACCGACTGGTCAGGTGGCTTTTCATCCATTCTTTGAAAATCCGCTGTGCCATTATTGACTTTCGAAACACAAATTTCCCAAAAGAAGCTTTCGGTTGGGTTTATAAAACAAATATTCCTTCGCTGAACCGCACTCAAACTGACACAGCACCTTGACAAATTACGAGTTTTCACAACTGTGTCGTCAATATTTCGGTAAAGGGCATTTCATGGACGAGGATAATACGTTGAGTGTTCCGAGGAGGAAATAAGAGATGCCACAGAGGCTGCTTTTTTCTTTTTCTTTTTTACAATGCAACATTTCACCTTCTCTTTTGTAAACCATTTCCTTTCATACTCCAGAAATCCTTCAAACAACAGTCATAATCAAGACAAAACAAGCTTAACGGCTGCTGTATATTTTGGGATTCCGTACACAAAGGTGCCAGCGACCAAGCAGATACTGGTTCAATTGAAAAAAAAAAAAAAAAGACTGTTTATCATTTATTTATCCATCAGAAAACAATTGGATGTTATGATTGCAATTTGCTTGATTAATGAGTTGATTAAGACTGTTAAATGTTTACAAAGGGGTTGAAACGCGC